>NC_141553.1:43350000-43650000 GCF_021556685.1 Rattus norvegicus
GTTAGGAGAGGGCTCTATGTTCTACAATCTCTGAAACTAAAAGTTGAAAAGGAATTTATAGCAAGATTGATTAGCAGTGTAGAAATGAAACCTCTTTCATGCTTCTTAGCTGACACTGTCAAAACATTCAAAGCGATAATATCATGAAGGGTATTGCTGTCAACACACAACAAGGATTCAGAGCTCTGCTCCTTGGACCATAATCATCAGTCTTCTTCCCTCTGATACCCTAAGCGTTGAGGTACACACTGTTTTTTACCATAGTCACCGGCCCCTGATAGTCTGTCATTGCTTACTAAAATCTCTGCTTAGAATTACACTATCCTTTTTACTTTTTCTATTTCTCAGTGTTTGAAATAAGGTGTCCTTGTTGCCCTAGCTGGCCTGATACTCACTACGCTGTTCTAGTGTGGTCTCACGGTTATAGCAATCCTCCTGCCTCAACCTCCGAAATGCTCACTGTGACATTTTTTTAACCCCAATAAACTACTGTGAACTCCTTATGAACAGAATATCTTTTGCATGCATCACAGGACAAACTATAAAAAAGTAAAAAATTAAAAAAATCTAATACTGTCTTTAACTTCTTGTATTTTTTAGCATTTTAATGTCAGGCATGTTGAAAATATTTGGTAAATAGCTAAACAATCAATTGCAAAAACTAAAAATTATTTACAGTTTTCATCTGGAACATAAAGATGAAAGCCATAATTCCATAAACAAGTAGGAAGTACGTAATTTATCACTTCAAATGTTACTTAAGTATCAAGTAGAACTGTAAAGGAGAAAATTACCTATTCTGTATCAAATTATGCTTTAAAAGTAGGCAGCCACACATTGTTGAAGCCGCTTGGACAGGGTGGTCTTTAATCTGTCTTGGACAGATATAGTCTCCTAGTGCTGCAATCTTCAGAACTGTTGAGCAACTTTTTTAAGTGTAAACAAACATTAAGTATTCAGGATATGTGATTTTATTGTGTGTTACTCTCGTTCATTTATGCACCTTTATCTAAACAGTAAAGCAAACTTGATGACAGTTTTTATTTATATCTGAGTAAGATTATACCAGCTAGTCATCAAATAGTTGTATCCTTAAAAATAAAATAAAGTAGTATTACGATTTTGATTTTAAAAGGCTTCCTTTCATTGATATCCAAGGGAAATCGATACAAAGTCAAAATAAAGCATTCCTCCTGTTGTTAAGAGTCAGTGAACTGCTTTTCTCATAGCAAAATGATTGTCAAAATGGCTTCTCTTATTATCAATATTAATTTTTTATTTCCTAGAGATGGAACTATATAGAAAATAATGTCATAACCTATCAAGCAGGGTAAGAAAAAATATATTAAGTGTGGGCTGTGAAGGAAAATCTTTTATGTGCTTATGGCCCAGCTCCATTTCGATTTATTGAAACATAATAGATATAATGTCACTCTAAATGGTTATCTGGTGATAATAATTACATTGTAGGGCCATATTTTGTCAAGTATATTTTACATATAAGCACCTTACTGCCCAACCGATAATACAGTAATGAAATTTTCTCTTCTAAAACAATGGTTATCTTATTAAATGGCGCCCGATTTTTAAATCAAGTTAAAGATAGCTTGCAAATTTATGATTTTATATGTAGGTAGAATTTTCAAGATACGACAAAACAAAGTCAAGGCACGATATTCGGTTTTTTTTTTTTTATTTCAAATCCAGTAAGCTTTCTACTGAGAAAAACCACTAATCTGATACTTAAATTTCCAAATGATTTCAGTAATCTCTAATATTTTATTTCATGCCACGTGTGTGTTTACTGCCCCATTATCTCTTGCTGCAGGATCAAAGTTGATGACCAGCAGCCTCTCCTGTGATCACATCAAACTCTCACCCTGGGCCTCCACCAGCTTTTGTGTAATTAGTTCTTATTCCTGCAACTCAAACAGAAACCATTGAAAATGTAATGGTAACTGGTGTCTGGGTAAAAAGGGCTTATTTCTTATCACTCATTATGCCAATTCATCCATGATAAATTAACAGAGATAGGGGATTTTCCATATTTCTACTACACCCCAGCCCAAGCCCATGGTCTGAATGCTAAGTGTGGGGAACCCTGTAGGAAATCCCACATAATGAGCAGGACTTTACGGTACCCTGAGGATGACGCCAAAACAGCCCTCTGAATCATCTCCATTGTTTGGTTGGTGTATAACTTTGTTTTGATGCGAATCATTGAGATGTAAGCATGCTAAACTAAATATTTAAGCAGTACATCAAACCTTTATTATAAAAAAAAATCCACAGTGTGCGTTTGAAGGTTTTTTTCTTAAAAAAAAAAAGTACTTTAGCTAAACATAGAATAATTGCATGTAATATCTTAAGCAACCTTAACTTTTCTCTTCCTGGAAGGTTGACATTTAGGGCACAGGAATGTTTTGCTCTCTATGAAAAGCAAATGATTTTAGTACAGACTTGCCTCCTCGGGATGAGGGGATGGGAAAGCTCAGCATTTAATGGATGAGCTAAAATCCAGGTCAGCAGTGACAGAGGATTTAGGCTCCATAAACATCAAAGAGCAGATCTCCGCGTTATCAGGGTAGATCCTGCCTTTCTTTCCAGCTCGTTTAAAGCTGAACAGAGACATGGGGAAAGTAAGCAATGGCGAGTTTTCATAGCATTAGGGACATTATTATATGTGTTTGTCAGATGTTATGAGCATCTTAAATGGATGGATTAGGGATGAGAAACTGGGATATTCCCAGCAACCCTTGTAAACGAAGTTGACAGACATCCAAGTTGTTGCTGTATACAGGCAGCTAGCACCTCCAGGCCAACATGCACTTTACGAAGAATCCAGACATTTCAAAACCCTGAAACACTTTTTTTTTAAATCTCATTTAGGTTAACCTGAACATTGGGGCGTATTGCCAAGAGCATCTCAGGACTGACAACCAATAGTTACTTTTGTAGATTTCTCCTGGTATCCTGCCTACCAATGAGCAGAAAACATTTCACTTGAATTTAAAAAAAACTAGTAAAAAATTGTAATCAATCATTCAAAGGAGTTACTAACTAAAACAAGTGTGAAATACAAAAGGCCATACTGCAATATCTGTCAAAACGAAATAAAAAAAAATACTCTGGATGTTAACTTTGGCAACATTACATGGAATATTGAAATGGTTTGATTTCTAATTTTGCAGTAGTGAGGGAAAGGCAGGGGGACAGCCTCCATAGTGATATCAAATGCAGGATCATGGTTCTCTCAGTCATTGTTACAGGAGCTCCTTCTGTCAGCAGAATGGTTTAAAATCAGGCAAACCTTTTCCCCCTGACTGCTGCGGGATTCTCTCCAGCAGAGTAGGGCTGGGGAGACTCGTTAGCACTAAAATGACCTTTTCTATGAATAGGTTAGCCAGGTGCAAGGCACCAGATGTGAATTTCCATACCCTAATCCTCAGTAGGCCATTTATCTCTTCTACAGGATAAGGCTCAATTCTCACAAGGGGGGTGCAGAAAGAGTCAGCATTTTACTGTTAGGGTAGGCGTGCTTGACCAAATTTTATATACTCCCATAAAGATTGCTCTTAAAAAACATTGCATTTTTGTCATCACCTCATGACTGGAACGCAAACCAGACTTCTCAGCGTTGGGAGTTTGTGGGAAGACGCCCATAAAACCAATTATTAAAACTTTAATGCCCTTTGTGACCACTCAACATAGAATGATTAACTGCTGGTGCAAAATCATGTTGAATGACTTAACATAGAGAGTTAAACCGCTTGAAAAGATGGTGGAAGAGAACAATTGAGTTGGGGTTTCCTTGCAACTGCAAAACATTTTCTCAGCCTAATAGTTGCTACTTACTCCACAACCAAGCCTCAGGCCCTATCTATCTCCTGCCTTGTGATTTTTTTTTCTAGGAAATTTCTATGCTTCTTCTTAGACCAACAGCTCCAGGATCTGCAACCTCTTTCATCCGCCCTCTAGTACTGGAGTCTCTCTGAGTCACTAAACTACTGAGGTAACTAATATTGGATGCTATTTCAACAACTTGTGAAGAAAATGTGTATTTAGTTTGACAAGTTTTTCTCCCAGTTTTTCCTTTCTCTGTTTGATCTAATTCAGTGGTACCTAAACCTAATTTTTTTTTTAGAATCATGGCTGGGGGAGCCTTAAAACTAGATTCCTAAACCTTAGCCAGATTTTTTTATCCAGCAAGTCTACAGGGAATCAGGAATTCCCAGATTACTGAACTAGTTTAACAACAATTTGACTAGCTTAAGGACCTCAGTAAGATTTGAGTCTGTGATCAATGATGAGATAAATTATTTCCAAAAAAAAAGATGTTTTGATTTTTTTGTTTTATTACTTTGTATATATGGATATTCTGTCTGCATGAATGGTAGCGTACTACATGTGTACAGTGTCCTCAGAGACCAGAAGGCACATGATTTCCTGAGATTGAGTAACAAGCTGGCTGTGAGTCACTGTGTGAGTCCTGGAGATAGGACCCCCGGTCTTCTGCAAAAGGGGCCAGCACTCTCAACCACTGAACCATTGCTCCATCTCACTTTATGAGCTTTGATATTTGACAATGGAGTTCAGAACGGTTGCAAATGTATGACCTCTCTGAGATCCACTCTTCTCCCATACAATACAAGAACTAATTTGCTTTGTCATTCGAATGCAATGGGTCCTTTTTCTTAAGGCACTCATATAAAGAAAAGGAAATCAGAAGGCTGGAGGTAAAATGAGTAGCAGTTCTAGGTGGTGGTGGCACCTGCCTTTAATCCCAGCACTCAGGAAGGAGGCAGAGGCAGGCAGAACTATGTGAGTTCGAGGCCAACCTGTTCTACAGACTGAGATCCAGGATAGACAAAGCTACCCAGAGAAACCCTGTCTCTGGAAAACAAACAAACAACAACAACAACAAGAATAACAGTAGGACAATGGCTATGTTATAGTATACTGTTTTCTTGACAAATAAAGACATCATACTTTTTCTGAGCTGGGGAACAGTAGTATCCTGGGTGGAACGTAGAATTGACAATGTTTAGACAAAGCTTTAGTCAGAATACAGGAAACTGCTCCCCTTGGGCAATGAGAGAATTCTTCCGTTCAGTTCATTTATTCAACACATTTGCTAGTTGCCAAACAGTTCTAATACAAAGGGTACCACAAAATGGGGTAACAGATGATACTCCCACTCTGAAATTTCATAATTTTTATTTAATTATTAATGAGCTTTTTACTTACTTTACATCCTGATTGAATGAAGCTTTCCCTCCCTCTTCTCCTCTCAGTTCTTCCCTCTCACCTTCCCTTTGCCCCATCTGACCCTCCTCCTCTTCTCCTCCTCCTCCTCAGAAAAACCTTCTCCTGTTGAGGCTAGACAGGCAGCTCAGTTAGGAGAAAGGAATCCAGAGACAGACCCTGATCCCACTTTAGCAGTCCCACATGAAGATCCAGATGCACAAGTGTTACATTTGTACACAGGGCCTAGGTGTGTCCCATACACCCTCTCGGGTTGGTGGTTTGTCTCTATAAGCCAACTGTGATTCTGTTGGCTTTCTTTCGTGACCCCTCTGACTCCTTTAAAACTTTCTTCCCCTCTCCCAAAGGATTGCCCAAGTTCTACTTAATGTTTGGCTGTGGGTTTCTGCATGTTTCCATTTATTTCTAGGTGAAGCCTCTCTGATGACAGTTATGCTAGACTCCTATCTACAAGTATAGCAGAATATCAATAAAACAGTCAGGGGTGAGCCCCCTCTATGGCATGGCCCTCAAACTGGGCCAGACATTGGTCTACCATTTCCTAAAATTCTGCTCCATCTTTTACTTGAGCATGTTTTGTAGGTAGGACAAACTGTGAACCTAAGGTTTTGTGAATGGGTTGGTGCTCCAGTCCTTCCACTGGAAATCTTGTGGTTACAGGAGGTGGATATCTCAGACTCCATACAACCCACTCATACGAGCCTTATCTATGGCATTCCCCTTTCTAGATTCCTGGAACTTCCATTGCGCTGTGTTTCTAGCTTTTTACAGCCTACTCGGAATTTCTATTCTTGCAAGAGCAAGGCTGATAACAGATGCAAATAAATGAGCAGTACACTAACAAGCAAGAATAACTAGGTTATGATGATAAATACTGTACTATATATTTCATGAGCAATATGATAAAGAGTGTCTGCATAGATGCTTCAGAGTAGATCCCAGGCAGAAATCCAAAGGGCACGAAGGATGTAGTCATGAGAAGAGTGTCCTCCTTGTAGAAGGAACAGCCATGTCAAACGTTCTAGGACAATAAACTTGGCATGTCCAGGAACCAAAACTAAAGCTACCGTGCTGAAGTACAGTGGCTAAAACAAGAGGACAACGCACAAGGGAAAGATATAGAAAGTGGTCAGAGCACAGCACACCTAAAAGCTCTAGAACAAAAAGAAGCAAATACACCCAGGAGGAGTAGAAGGCAGGAAATAATCAAACTCAGAGCTGAAATCAACCAAGTAGAAACAAAAAGGACCATAGAAAGAATAAACAGAACCAAAAGTTGGTTCTTTGAGAAAATCAACAAGATAGATAAACCCTTAGCCAGACTAACGAGAGGACACAGAGAGTGCGTCCAAATTAACAAAATCAGAAATGAAAAGGGAGACATAACTACAGATTCAGAGGAAATTCAAAAAATCATCAGATCTTACTATAAAAACCTATATTCAACAAAACTTGAAAATCTTCAGGAAATGGACAATTTCCTAGACAGATACCAGGTATCGAAGTTAAATCAGGAACAGATAAACCAGTTAAACAACCCCATAACTCCTAAGGAAATAGAAGCAGTCATTAAAGGTCTCCCAACCAAAAAGAGCCCAGGTCCAGACGGGTTTAGTGCAGAATTCTATCAAACCTTCATAGAAGACCTTATACCAATATTATCCAAACTATTCCACAAAATTGAAACAGATGGAGCCCTACCGAATTCCTTCTATGAAGCCACAATTACTCTTATACCTAAACCACACAAAGACCCAACAAAGAAAGAGAACTTCAGACCAATTTCCCTTATGAATATCGACGCAAAAATACTCAATAAAATTCTGGCAAACCGAATTCAAGAGCACATCAAAACAATCATCCACCATGATCAAGTAGGCTTCATCCCAGGCATGCAGGGATGGTTTAATATAAGGAAAACCATCAACGTGATCCATCATATAAACAAACTGAAAGAACAGAACCACATGATCATTTCATTAGATGCTGAGAAAGCATTTGACAAAATTCAACACCCCTTCATGATAAAAGTCCTGGAAAGAATAGGTATTCAAGGCCCATACCTAAACATAGTAAAAGCCATATACAGCAAACCAGTTGCTAACATTAAAATAAATGGAGAGAAACTTGAAGCAATCCCACTAAAATCAGGGACTAGACAAGGCTGCCCACTCTCTCCCTACTTATTCAATATAGTTCTTGAAGTTCTAGCCAGAGCAATCAGACAACAAAAGGAGATCAAGGGGATACAGATCGGAAAAGAAGAGGTCAAAATATCACTATTTGCAGACGACATGATAGTATATTTAAGTGATCCCAAAAGTTCCACCAGAGAACTACTAAAGCTGATAAACAACTTCAGCAAAGTGGCTGGGTATAAAATTAACTCAAATAAATCAGTTGCCTTCCTCTATACAAAAGAGAAACAAGCCGAGAAAGAAATTAGGGAAACGACACCCTTCATAATAGACCCAAATAATATAAAGTACCTCGGTGTGACTTTAACCAAGCAAGTAAAAGATCTGTACAATAAGAACTTCAAGACACTGAGGAAAGAAATTGAAGAAGACCTCAGAAGATGGAAAGATCTCCCATGCTCATGGATTGGCAGGATTAATATAGTAAAAATGGCCATTTTACCAAAAGCAATCTACAGATTCAATGCAATCCCCATCAAAATACCAATCCAATTCTTCAAAGAGTTAGACAGAACAATTTGCAAATTCATCTGGAATAACAAAAAACCCAGGATAGCTAAAGCTATCCTCAACAATAAGAGGACTTCAGGGGGAATTACTATCCCTGAACTCAAGCAGTATTACAGAGCAATAGTGATAAAAACTGCTTGGTATTGGTACAGAGACAGACAGATAGACCAATGGAATAGAATTGAAGACCCAGAAATGAACCCACACACCTATGGTCACTTTATTTTTGACAAAGGAGCCAAAACCATCCAATGGAAAAAAGATAGCATTTTCAGCAAATGGTGCTGGTTCAACTGGAGGGCAACATGTAGAAGAATGCAGATCGATCCATGCTTATCACCCTGTACAAAGCTTAAGTCCAAGTGGATCAAGGACCTCCACATCAAACCAGACACACTCAAACTAATAGAAGAAAAACTAGGGAAGCATCTGGAACACATGGGCACTGGAAAAAATTTCCTGAACAAAACACCAATGGCTTATGCTCTAAGATCAAGAATCGACAAATGGGATCTCATAAAACTGCAAAGCTTCTGTAAGGCAAAGGACACTGTGGTTAGGACAAAACGACAACCAACAGATTGGGAAAAGATCTTTACCAATCCTATAACAGATAGAGGCCTTATATCCAAAATATACAAAGAACTCAAGAAGTTAGACCGCAGGGAAACAAATAACCCTATTAAAAAATGGGGTTCAGAGCTGAACAAAGAATTCACAGCTGAGGAATGCCGAATGGCTGAGAAACACCTAAAGAAATGTTCAACATCTTTAGTCATAAGGGAAATGCAAATCAAAACAACCCTGAGATTTCACCTCACACCAGTGAGAATGGCTAAGATCAAAAACTCAGGTGACAGCAGATGCTGGCGAGGATGTGGAGAAAGAGGAACACTCCTCCATTGTTGGTGGGATTGCAGACTGGTAAAACCATTCTGGAAATCAGTCTGGAGGTTCCTCAGAAAATTGGACATTGAACTGCCTGAGGATCCAGCCATACCTCTCTTGGGCATATACCCAAAAGATGCCTCAACATATAAAAGAGACACGTGCTCCACTATGTTCATCGCAGCCTTATTTATAATAGCCAGAAGCTGGAAAGAACCCAGATGCCCTTCAACAGAGGAATGGATACAGAAAATGTGGTACATCTACACAATGGAATATTACTCAGCTATCAAAAACAACGAGTTTATGAAATTCGTAGGCAAATGGTTGGAACTGGAAAATATCATCCTGAGTGAGCTAACCCACTCACAGAAAGACATACATGGTATGCACTCATTGATAAGTGGCTATTAGCCCAAATGCTTGAATTACCCTAGATCCCTAGAACAAAGGAAACTCAAGACGGATGATCAAAATGTGAATGCTTCACTCCTTCTTTAAATGAGGAAAAAGAATACCCTTGGCAGGGAAGGGAGAGGCAAAGATTAAAACAGAGACTGAAGGAACACCCATTCAGAGCCTGCCCCACAGGTGGCCCATACATATACAGCCACCCAATTAGACAAGATGGATGAAGCAAAGAAGTGCAGACCGACAGGAGCCGGATGTAGATCGCTCCTGAGAGACACAGCCAGAATACAGCAAATACAGAGGCGAATGCCAGCAGCAAACCACTGAACTGAGAATAGGTCCCCCGTTGAAGGAATCAGAGAAAGAACTGGAAGAGCTTGAAGGTGCTCGAGACCCCAAAAGTACAACAATGTCAAGCAACCAGAGCTTCCAGGGACTAAGCCACTACCTAAAGACTATACATGGACTGACCCTGGACTCTGTCCCCATAGGTAGCAATGAATATCCTAGTAAGAGCACCAGTGGAAGGGGAAGCCCTGGGTCCTGCTAAGACTGAACCCCCAGTGAACTAGACTATGCGGGGAGGGTGGCAATGGGGGGAGGTTTGGGAAGGGAACACCCACAAGGAAGGGGAGGGGGGAGGGTGATGTCTGTCCGGAAACCGGGAAAGGGAATAACACTTGAAATGTATATAAGAAATACTCAAGATAATAAAAAAAAAATTAAAAAAAATAAATGAAAAAAAAAAAAAAAAAGAAAGTGGTCAGAGCAAAGACAACACTGAAACAGAGTCTGGACTCTAGCCATCGTAGTAGCCCAGGCAAGAGAAGAATTTAAGAGGCTGATGCTGATGGGAAGGGTGGAACTATACTAAGTTGAAATGTTTATATTGTTTTATTATACAGAACGAATGGAATGCTGAGGGCAACTGAAGAGAAACTAAGGCTTCAGGACTGGATGCTGGCTGCCTAGGACCAGGTTCTGAAAGGCCAAGTCTGTGGAAACATCTTACGGTGGTGTTTCAAACCATCAGGCTTCAACAGCAACAAATTTAGTTATTTTCAGAGGTTTAGGAACATCATCCAAAGCATAGATGAAACTATCATAGGGCATCAGCCATATTGTATAGTTAGAGAGTTTGAAAAAGCAGTTTGCAACATGCACATACAAAGGCCAACTTAAAAATTCAAATGATTCAGTACTTAAAAAACATTAGATAGTTTATTAATGGTACAGGTGAATTAGTAATCTACCTCCAGACTTGACTTAAACAGACCTGTGTTTATCACTATGACAGCATAGTGTGGCAGGTTCTGTGGTAAATAGATATCTTTCAGGATCCCTATAGGACAATTTGAAGAGCCATGCCTATCTTCCAGAGGGACTTAGAGGAACTCCTCCAGGTATACACTCTTTACAAGAAGAAAAAGGGTTTGAAAACATACAGGGCTGGTCCTCACTCCAGATTCCAATAATATATATTCCACTGGGAGGCTCATACATCCTAAGGGAGAGAATTATATGATACAGGCCCCCTTGTTAGCAGTGGTGGCCCCCTTTACAGTTACTTCAGTGGAAAGAGCTAACAGCCTTGCACACTCCCTTGAGAGAATGCAGCCACTCCATAACCAAGCATAAATGAAACTAAAGCCTTAGGTGTTTGAAAGGTATGATATGAAATAGATAATTGGATGGTTTACTTTATGAGGCCACTGTTTTAACTTGTAATAAAATCCATCCGTTCACACTTAATAATCTCATGTAAAATTAACAAACTAAATTACATGTAATCAAAAATGCTAGGTTTTTTTTCATCAAATCAATCCTTACAAAATTATTTGAGTAAACAAAGCATGCTCAAGTTGGTTTGCGTAGGTGGATAAAGAGATAGGCCTTAACTAGTCTGGTAACTACGTTTGTTATGTTACAAATTCGCTTGCACCGGTGGTTGTGTAAAGCAACCTGAATCATTTGTGTTATGTGTTTTGTGGACTGTATTGCTTCTTGAGGTCCCCCAACCCCCAAAGCTCTTTTCTACCTTAGCTTTCTATATTAACTTTCCCAAAATTATAACACTCTCAATTTCTTCTCATATATTTTCTTGGGCACATTTCAAACTATTTTCCTCCCCACATTCTAAATGACTAAGGTCCTAAAGACTTCACATTTCTGATACTAGATATAAAGCAAATAATCAACACCAACTTGCGAAATTATGTTCTTTATTTTTTTACTTTTTTTAATTGGATATTTTATGTAGTTACATTTCAAATGTTCTCCTCTTTCCCCGGTTGTCCCATCTTTCGTCCCCCATCCCACTACTTCTATGAGGATTCTACCCCTCCCACTCCCTCACTCCTACTGGCATTCCCCTACACTGGAGAAATGAGCCTTCACAGTACCAAGAGCTTCTCCTCCTATTGATGTCACACAATGCCATCCTCTGCTTCATATGCTGCTGGAACCATAGGTCCCTCCATGTGTACTCTTTGGTTGGTAATTTAGTCCCTGGGTGCTCTAGGGTGTCTGGTTGGTTGATGTTGTTGTTCTTTCTATGGTGTTGCAAACCCTTCAGCTCCTTCAGCCCTTTTTCTAGCTCCTCCATTGGGGGTCCCATGCTCAGTTCGATGGTTAGCTGTAAGCATACGCATCAATGTCAGTAAGGCTCTGGCAGAGCCTCTCAGGAGACATTCATGATAGGCACTTCTTGGCATTAACAATAGTGACTGGTTCTGGTGACTGCATATGAGATGGGTCCCCAGGTGGGGCAGTCTCTGAATGGC
Organism: Rattus norvegicus; assembly: GCF_021556685.1. NCBI lineage: Eukaryota > Metazoa > Chordata > Mammalia > Rodentia > Muridae > Rattus > Rattus norvegicus. The sequence goes on from NC_141553.1 coordinate 43,362,056, forward strand.
CTTTCTTTTAGTCTCTGCTCTATTCTTTGTCTCTGTATTTCTTCTTGTGGGTATTTTGTTCCCCTTTCTAAGAAAGACTGAAGCATCCATACTTTGGTCTTCCTTCTTGAGCTTCATATGATCTGTGAATTGTATCTTGGGTAATCTGAGTGCAAAATTATATTCTTAGTAAGTTTTCTTAGAGAAATAAAAACCAAATTCCAGATTTACAGTCCTAAATTAATGGAACAATCCTTCCCCAGTTGACAGGAGAATACAGCACAAGCCCACAACCATATAAAACATTTAAGGTAGGCATTTCAACAGCCAGCGGATATTGGCCATATATCTGTAAGTATGAAATCTCTGTGTTGAACAATGGGAAATAATAAATAGCAGAATTTGATTGAGCTCTTATTTTTCATAGCTCATAAAATGATAGCTTAGGTCAGAGAATTCACTAAAATTTGACACGGGACAAGTAATATTAATTTCTTTAAAGGAAAAAAGCAACAGGCTTTGGAAGCTATGAAGAAGTGCACATGACCACTCACAATAACCTGTGAGATATGCCATGATTGTGTCTATGCAGAGGAGAAGTGGACACTCCAGGTGGCTGAGCACATGCAGGTTACACAGTGAAAGAGGATGCTGCTTCCACAAATGAGCTATTTCCCAAGAAGTTGAGTTAGTCTTTATGCCTTTTCACATCCCAGAAGAAGCGTCGGGATCTGGGCGGCACTTGCAAAGACTGGGTGTGTATGTTGGAAGGCTATTGCCCTTAGTAATAGCAGCAAAAAGGCCCAGAGAAGACTTTCCTCTCATCTCAATAGTCCTTTTCCTGACTGGTAGCAGAAACAACTAGTTTGATCCATTTACCCTTTACACACCCATGTTTCCTGGTGTTTTTGTTTTGTGGTGTATCTGTGTATGGGTGGGTGTGGGTGGGGCGTGGGTGGGGCGTGGGTGGGTGTGGGTGGGGTGTGGGTGGGGTGTGGGTGGGGCGTGGGTGGGGTGTGGGTGGGGTGTGGGTGGGGCGTGGGTGTGGCGTGGGTGGGGTGTGGGTGGGGTGTGGGTGGGGTGTGGGTGGGTGTGGGTGGGGCGTGGGTGGGGCGTGGGTGGGGCGTGGGTGGGGCGTGGGTGGGGCGTGGGTGGGGCGTGGGTGGGGTGTGGGTGGGTGTGGGTGGGGTGTGGGGGGTGTGGGGTGTGGGTGGTGTGGGTGGGGCGTGGGTGGGGCGTGGGTGGGGCGTGGGTGGGGCGTGGGTGGGGCGTGGGTGGGCGTGGGTGGGCGTGGGTGGGGTGTGGGTGGGCGTGGGTGGGGTGTGGGTGGGGCGTGGGTGTGTGCACATGCACATGCACAGGCACACATGCGTGCATTGCATCTATGGAGGTGTTTGGGTGCATGTGCCCCTGTGCCTGCATGCACAAGGATGACTGGTATCTTCCTGCACTTATCTCCGTCTTATTCTTTTAAGTCATGCTCTTTCACTGACTAAAAGCTTGTCAACATAGGCTGGCCACTAGGTGAGTTTCTAGAATCCACCTGTCTTCATGCCCACTGCTGGCATTACAGGCATAAATAGCTATGCCCAAGGTTTTACAGGTGCTGAGGATTTGAACTCGGGTCCTCCTGCTTATAGGGCAAGCACTCTTACCTACACAACAAGCTGCTATTCTCTTCAGTCCCTTTTCCACTCACCACCTTGCGGTTTGCTCTCCTCCTGATATTTTCTTTGTTTTTTTCTTTATCTATCTAGAAGAGAAAGAAAAGAAGAAAGACAAAGAGGAAAAAGGAGAAGTGATGGTAGAGACATCATGTTCTAGCAGAGCATTTCATACCCAGGTTCGGAGTCCACATCACTTCTTAGACATTTGCTTCAAGCTCCTAACATTTCATGTCTTTAGATAAAATTCTTTGGGAACATGAATATGTATGTGGTGATAAGCATGAGTGTGTGTGTGTGTGTGTGTGTGTGTGTGTGTGTGTGTTTGTATGTGTGTAAATATGTGTGTATGTATGTGTATGTGTGTATGTGTGCACATATGTGCATGTGTGTGCATGTATGTGCAAATCTGTGTGTGTGTGCACGCGCGTGTGCGTGTGTATGAAAGAAATTTCCTCTTACCTCTTACTGTGTAACTTACAATGTGACCTTGGCCAAGTAACACCCTCCTTTATTTTCAGCTTTGCCATCAAACAGAAAGCGAACAACACCAGGTTCAAGGTGCTGAGAAGGTGAAATCACACCTCAAGGAAGAGTCACTCCAGAAATGGCTGACTATCACGAGGCACTCTGGCAGTGACATATTTCCGTTCCTTTCTCAGTTTTTCAGTTCTTACTCCCTATTTTGTATTTCTCATCTGTCACTTTAGCAATGCCTCATTTATTTGATATATCAGAGAATAAGGTGTTCCACTAGAAATTAATGGGTTTTCCACAAAAACCAAACCAGGGAAATTAATTCTTTAGATTTCATCATTTTAAATAGAATATTTTCAAAACAAGAATTACTCATATCCTGCCTCCTTAAATATGGTTTATTAAACACAGTTATGTCTCATGATGAGTCAGTCACTTGCATCCTTGCTGTAAACATTGGATGCCCACCCCATGCTGCTGCTAGAATTACCTCAGTTATTTGCTTCTAATGCCCCATTTCTGGTTATCATACTATAGAACCCATGTTTTATAGTAACTCCAGGTTTCTTGATGGCATGGCCCATAAGTGCTATATGTTCGTGTTCTACCCTAGTTCCCATAATACAAGCACTGCCTGAAGCTGTAAAACTCAGTGGTAATCTGAACCTAGCCAGGTCTTGGGAAAGAAAGGGAAACTCACAAAGTATCAAATACCTTTGTTACAAATTAGACGAGTGTGGGCAGCTAAGCGAGCAAAGACAGGATGTACAGAAAAACAATGTAGAACTATTACCACCCCCTGGAGGACCAACCCTGATCTTGCACTTCTTACTCTTGGTGCTTTCCATAGGACCCACTAAAACTCTATGACTTCTGCTACATATATCATCTCTGAAGAGGAAAACTCTGATTTCTTTGGAAAATTAGTTTTGTCAAATAATGAATGTTTTGCTGGGGCCCATGGGTAAAAGCCTGTTTTGCTAAAGATGACATATGAAAGAACGTTTCCTGCAGCAGACACAAGTGAGAGGATGTTATGCTATAGTAAACACAAGAAAGGATGCATGATGCTCAGAAGGAATGTAAATATGACCCCACAGACAGTGGGAGCAGGAGCACTAGTTTGCTTTGCTCCACCTCACCATTCTTCACTAATGACCTGCATATATTAGTTCACCTTACTCTGCATCACTGAGCTCAGCTTGTGGTGATGCCATAGAGAGAAACTTGCCAAAGAACTTCTCATGAGGCTCCTGAAGCTTTCTTGCTGCATCTGTGGCCTCAAGTCAGTTGGCAACCTTTGCAGTTTCTTCAGGATTAAACTCCCCTTGCTGGTTCATGTGTAATGACTCCCAAGTGGATCGGACTGCAGCTGCTGGTTCGTGTGTGGTGTTTGCTACTGGACTGAACTGCTTTTATCCTGACAAGAAAGATTGGACTAACCCCCAAAGAAGTATTTCTAAACAGGTCTACTTCCCTCTGTCCTAGTAACTTTTCTCTTCCACTATTCTCTGGTAGGTGATGGGCTAGAAGGGAGGTTGAACGTCTATTAAAGTAAGTCCAGAAAAATTTATGCCAATACATCTCCACGTATATCATCTTCTGCTTTGTTTCTGTCTTTCTTCTTTCTTATCTTGCTGGAACCCAGTCATGTTGTCTGGATCCTTGGCTTATACCAGAAGAGAATGACTTTTCACATGTATCACAGATAAGACAGAAAGTTTTTATTTTCCTCCTGTTGGGGAGAACTCATTCATTATAACCTTTTTGCACTTGGATCTTCTTAAGCTCACAAAAAAGGCTTGAATCTCATAGGTTCTTTCATTCAAAAAGGATACACATAATTTTTTTCCTTTTTATAACTGATGTCATTCCTGCTGTTTGAACCTGAACTTTGGGAACTATGGTTATTTTGTGTTCTGTGATGGTGTCCTGCTAGAATTCATTTCATCATCATCCCAAATACGACAAACATCTTTGGAATTCACAATCCTTTCCCCAGGGGAAGAGGGAGTACAAAGGTCTGGCATCATAACTCCCAAGTGCACAGCATAATCCATCAGAAACTCCCTTTGCTCTCTTGGTTTTTTTACCAAGATATATTTAAATAAAAGAGGCTGGTATCACTGGAGGGATAACTTCAATTCTATAAGTCATAGTTTTCTTAAAATATTTGGATGAAATAAAAATGTGAAAAGAGAAAAATATGTATCAAATCAATCTTTTATGAAATTTGTGACAAATCATAAGCCATTTTTGGTGCTGATCTTAAAGCATGGACTGTCTAGAGGCCCAGTATGTTAGAAGATAATCCCAAAGCCATGAATGTCAGTGGTTTAGCATCATGGAGATACCCAGGCTATTGAGAGATATATCAAGAAACTCTTGTCTATAATGAGTTCCTGACTCCAAATTCAATGCATAAAATTGAGAAAGAAACTAAAGGAACGTATGTCTCTAGGATATAAAAAAATTAGTGTTTTGTTCTTTTCAACTTATCATTTGCGTAAGATAAAAAGTTTTATCTACGTTTTCTCATAAAAATGGAATAAGAGGACAGAGAAAGAGAGAACATGCATGGAGTGACAAGAGGCAGTCATAGCATAAAGCATTGCTGGCCCATGCAACATTACTAAGCACATGGGGCTGGTTATTAAGCAAAAGAGATACAGTAAGTCTGTATTAAGAAGGGTGCTCTAGAATGATGATACTCACAAGGTACTGTGAAGACAGCATGAACCAAAGCATACAAGGATCACATTTGTAGTGTTCATATTGATCATATGTTGAAAGGGTAACTTTGTCCATGTTTGTCTAAATGAAATATATCATTGGGAGTAATTTTATCTATATTTACTTTTCAAAAACTACTAGAAAAAAATAAATTACACATGTAGTAAGTTAATAGTTTGTGGGTTTGTGGGGGGTTGTTTCTTTATTTGTGAAATTTCATGCATATGTGTATATATATGAAATATATATAATGAATTATGATATTTACCTTCATTTCCTCCTCTAACCCCCCCATCTTCCTCAATGAATCCCTTTCTTAACTTAATGTCTCTTTTTTATAACCCACTGGGTCCAGTTAGTGCTGGTCAGGTTTGCATGAGTATGGGGACATACACTGGAACATGGGAATCCACCCAGTGACCCCCATTCTCACAAAAGAGAGATTTTCTTCCCTTTAGCAGATATCAACTGCCAGATGCTTCTCAATAAGAGGTTGGGCACGGAGAGATACCCAGTTTTGCCATTACTTAGGCCATCTTGATATTGTAGAGGTCTTATGCATAACTACTTTGACTTTGTGTATGTTATATCCGACTATGTCATATCCAACTATGTCATATCCAAAAGACAGCATTTCACAGCAGTCCACTCTGTCCTCCTCCTCTGGCCCTCACTTTCCTTCTACCTCCTTTTTCCCAATGTCCCATAGAAACAGAAGGTAAAGAGAACATGTTTGTATAGATGTCCCATTTCCGGCCAACTCCCTCATTCTCAGCACTGTGACCAGTGATACACAACTCTCAATTGACTGCTGCCTACTTCAAAAAGAAACGTCTCTGACAATGGTGGAGAGAAGCCTAAGTATATAGATACAAAAATAAATATTTAGAAGTTGTTCGAATAGTACGAAAATTCAGCAAAATAATAGTAGAAGGTCTTACCTTAGGGCCTATAACTTTCATGGGCTTTCGATTATTATGATTATAATAACAAGTCTGCAATTTCCTCCTGTGAAGCAGACCTAATATCCAATCAGAAAGTATTTAATTATTCTCATAATATCCGTGCCACCATTGCACCTCTGAGTACAGAGGGTGTGGCAGGTTAGTATTACAGTATCCAGTGCCCATTACTGGACAAGACCTCCAATGTGTTATCTCTATCCTGCAGGAAATGCTGCACTTTCTAGCACTAGAAAAGATGACCATCAGGGAATATATTTATTAATTAGCTTAAAATGAGCTTCTCTATGTCCTGCAGGCAGAGTTTATGGTATCTCCAACAATGGGGCTTTGTTGTTGTAAAATATAAAAAATAAAAAATAGTACGGTTGTCTTTTATTCCCACTAGGTCCCACACCACGGCGCCCCCAAATATCTGGTGGTTATCTTAATTCTCAGTCAGCAAAGCCTCTCACCCGCTCTGCTCCATTCGATATCACAGGCTTCTCTCTGAGCCTGGCAGCAATCTCTCTACCTATCTAGTTCCCAAGAGGTTTCCATGCCAGAATCACACATCCCAACTCCAAGGCGGTCCAGACCAGCCACCCCACACTCCATTACACTTAAATCTACAATGAAAGAATGCACAACACAATAACCTTTGACCCAATTGATAAGATATAATTGTCCACCTAAACATACAAAGCCCAATACATGTCCATCCTTTAAAAACATTTGTAACAACCTGTAAAGGCATAGCATGGAATCTCCCTGCCATAATCTCCTACCCTGGCTTCTCTCTCTCCCTCCTTTCTCTTCCTCCTTTCCGTTCCAGTCTCCTCCTCTTCCTTCAAACCTCTCCCGCCCATCCTTCCTTCTCCTCCAATGACAGGCCTCCTTCTATCCTGTACCTGCCCCTCACCTGTATTTTACAAATTCAATGGGGAGAAGGTTCTGGCGAATACGTGACTAGGCAGCTGTCCTTGAGGGAGTGGAATTAGCATCAAAATACAGATAACTCCAGGGCAAACCACAACAGGGTTTTAACATCATATAATAGGTTTTGGACAGTATAAGTATAGGATTATTCAGCATCTATAACAGAAAATTCTAAAGTAATACAGAATTATTAACCAGGGTCAGGTCAATATTTATCCTCACCAAATGTGGATCATGTACCAATCCTCCTCCATCACTGGAGACCCAGCTCTTCCTTTGTTGTTCTATTCCACCATCCTGAGCAGGTGGCCTCATGACCCAAGATGGCTGTAGAAACACTAACCAGAATAACAACATCAAATCAAAGAAAGGACAACATTAAGAATATATTCCATTAGCAATCTTCTAACATCACCATCTTTCATCTTCCCTGATAGGCAAGAATCTACTTTGGTTAAGATATAAACTACCCTCAATCCTTGTATGAGTTTGGAGAGAAACTAACTCTTGCGACTGGTACAATTTTACTTCCATGGCCTCTCATAAATTCTAGAGTACAATGATTCTTTATTCCCTTCAGTCAAATGTACAGTTAATATCAGGTGTTATTCTCCAGATGATGGTTTACCCCAGTTTGCCCAAAACTCTGAGGGCACTGTCCTGCCGTCATCATTAATAAGCCCCTGTTCTTCTCTCTTAAGAATCTCAGTGCACATGAAAAATTGCAAGGTCATCTTTGCTTCTCAGCAAAGAAAGAAGAAATAGCAGACTAAGTAGATTTACTCTGCCGGAGGCCCTTGCAGCCTCTCCTGCAAACTCCCTCATCCACACCACCATTATTGTGAAGCTGTGCTCCTTGTGACTATATCACTTTCCAGATTGATGAATTAAAGGGATTTATAACTTATTATATATTTACTTAAGTATTTGCGCCATGCCTCCATGTGGCAAGCACTGTGCATTTAGAACAGTGAGCATTTGGGGGAAAAAAATCAAATCGGTACTTGTAATCTTAGTTTGAGACTTTTTCCTATCATAGTAGAAAAATAAAAGCAAATTTTTCTAACACTCTGGATTCTTGCTTGATTATCCTCTTTGTACTCCACCCCCAGACTTCTCTAGGTCTATTTCTGTCTTTCTTGTGCCAGAAAAAAAATTTTGTTCATTATTTTCCAAAATATTTACTGACTGTGACTTGAAATATTTTTGGCTTTATTTATTTAACTTTATGTGTATGGGTGTTTTGCCTGTTATGTATGAATGTGTACCACATTTGTGCCTGGTGCCTGTGGAAGTTAGAAAGAAAAGTTTCATATCCTCTGAAAATGAATTATGGATAGTTGGAAACTAGAGTGAGTCCTGGGAATTGAACCTGGATCCTCTAGAAGAGCAGCAAGTACTTTTAACCCCCGAGTCACCTCTTCAGGCCCATTATGGTTTTTTTTTCCTCTTAAGTTACACCACTTTCCTTTTTCTCTTTCTTCTCTTCAGTCCTATACACACCTTCTCCTTCCAACATCTCCCATATCTTCCCCTCACCCTGACAACTCTTAAGCCAATTGCCTCACTATTATTACTGTTGTTATTATTGTTGTTGTTGCTGCTGTATTGGACACACAACTATGCACAAATATAAAAATACAAACTGCTAAAACCATTTTTGTTGTTTGAGTATATATGTTTTCAGGACTGACCACTTTGCATTGGATAGTTAACTGGGGACCTGTGCCTGTCAGAGTCTGATTCTCCCTCTCTCAACAGTCATCAGTTGCCTATAGTTGTTTGCCAATGACCGAGACCTCCTGAGGTATTTTCCCCTTCCAAATTAGTCAGAATGACAGGATATAGATAGGTAGATAGATAGATAGATAGATAGATAGATAGATAGATAGATAGAGAAATAGAGATAGAGATAGAGACAGAAATAGTACATGTGTATGTCCTCTCAAATGTTGGAGATAACCAATACATGATGTCTAATTGGACTAAGGCCTACTCAACAAGAGGTCCTAAAAATGCTAAAAATCTAGCCAACTTCCTAGGGCTCATATGTCTTAGAAGAAAATATATCTTCCTAGATCAATGTAATTCTTAACTACATTCTAAATCATATCCTTGTTTTATTATACATAGGTACAATATATATACAAATATAGCTACCATCCCTCATCAAAGAAGCTTCTCCTTGTAGTGAGTGGAGAGCAACACAGAAAATCACAACTGAACACAAGCAGAGACCACTGGACCATGAGGAATAAACATCAGAGCTCATACACCTATGACTCAGGGAACATCATACAGTAGGGATGGAAAGACTTTAAGAACTAGAACACCAGAATATCAGTTATAAAACAGTCCCTTCTAAAAATGGCTGCACAAACAAGACCGAGCAACGGAAATATCAATACCACTATTTCTATATTGTCCAGTAGTCAAATAATATTTGAAAAGGCAGTGTTATTAGAGTGACACAAAGCTGTACATCTTAGCAACTAAGGAGCTTGTAAAAGAACTACAATGGAAACTCTCACTAACTCTTCTAACCCAACTTTTCTGGAGATTAGTTTGTTATTCGTGTCTAATGCGGTAACCCTGGAACTACCTCTTCCCTCCCAGAAGTGTGGAGAATTTAGAGGTTCCCTGTCCATGGCTTCTCCTTCTCTGCTGCCTGATGATGTTCAGGTATGATCTCTGTTAAAACCGCTGAGAGGATGACATTAAGCTACCTCCTCCATGCTTTACACAGCATGATACACAGGATTTCCTAAAGGATTTATTGACTATTTCACCAACATCAGCTTCTCTCACTCCAGAATTCTACAGACTCTAGTGACAGTGGTCCATGCTAAACCCATCCCATGTTGCCCTGTAGTTATTTCAGTAATCAACACATCCCTGTGGCTGGTTTTTAAGTTCCTAGAAGGCACAGTAATTTAAGACACAGTGACTTGCAGATTCATGGTTCCTTTAACAAATCAATGACTCACTACTGAAAAAGTAATTGTCTCAACTATATAACTCCTTTACCTTTTATTAAATACTACCTTTGTTGGCATGTTTTCAAGAAGTTTTGAAGCAGTGACTCTCATATATGCCCTATATTAAATTCATCTAGAGATATATAACTAATTTTCAGTCTCGGCCTATACCATGCAGGTTTTTATTTCATTGATTTGGGGTGCAGTGATCATGTCACTGTAACTTTAAAACGTCCTAAATTGATCTGTGCTGCAGGTCATTTGAGGTTATGAATCATTATCTTGCTACTGAAAGTATGGCATCCTGGCCAACAGGAGCATTCAGCCTATGAAGGACTACTTGTCTACGTTGGTAAGTTGGTAGTTAATTCCTATGGGCTTGAGATTTAGAACATAGAAAATATAATGCAAATAGTATGTCTAATTCACACTCAGCCCACAGTTCTGTGGCAAAGATTTGTAAAAGTTTAAAAAAAAGCTTTGTCATATAATTTATTTAGCTCCTGGTATCCAGAATAGGACTTCAATAGTTAATATAAAATGATTAATGAAATGTTTTACAGTATTTTTAAATATCTCTTTTAATTTATAAACTTATAAACTTCTCAGCCTCCTTAGCCACATTCTAGTATTTCATAAGCATTTGTGGCTGGGCCTACCACTGTACACACAGTGAAGACAGAAATCTTACTAACGCCTCGGTGCTATCTGTGGATTTTCACAGACATGTTGTGCTATGGTCAGAAGGAATCTATGTTTTTCTAACACCTGAAAGAGAGAGTTGTCAGTTTGGTGTTGGTACCAAAAAGAAATGATAGGGAAGAGGGAGACGGCTCAACCTGTAAAAGTGGTTGCCACTGAGCCTGAAGACTTGACTTCTAGTCCCAAAGACGTGGTAGAGACAGATAGTCAATTTGGCTAAGTTGTCCTTTATGCACAAGTCCACGATATGCATCTGCTCTTACACTTCCCCACAAATAAGGAATAAATGTAAAAACAATTTTAAAGAAAGAATATAAAAGTATTTATGGTATGTAACCTGACTTAAATGTTACATTACATAACACATTTTTTTAAAAACATTACCCCATAAATATGTATAATTTGATGTTATATACAATTAAAAATAAATTTAATTCTAAAGCAGGGAATTATCAACAGTTAATCTGAAATTCATTGTCTCAAAACATGGCTCAGTGGTCAAGAACAACTAGAGCCGGGGCTATCCCCAAAGTCGTTGCCTGTATGTGGGATATTTTCTTTTAGCTGGGCTGCCTTGTCTGGCCTCAGTGGGAAAGGAAGCACCTAGCCTCATAGAGACTTGAAGTGCCTGGGTTGGGGGATAACCAATGGGTCCCCACCTACTCAGAGAAGAGGAGTAGATGGGGGAAAGATTGTGGGAAGGCTAATTTGGAGGGGGCAGTTAATGGGAAGTAAAGTGAATTAGTAAATATATTAAAAAATTGTACTCAATATTTTGTCTTATAGTCAGAAGAGAACTAAGTGAAGTTTTCAAATTTTTAATATCATGTATTAATTTTACAGAATAATGAGATTGATTATGACATTGTCATGCATGTATAAAATATACTTTGCTCATGCTGAAAAAAAAAAGAATATATTGTTCTTGCAAAAGACCCAAGTTCAATTTATAGCACTAATGTGAGAATCACAAACTCTTTTAACTCCAGATGCAGGGGATGCCTCAGGGATATGCATTAATACAGACACACACACACACACACACACACACACACACACACTAATGAAGTCCGCTTTCTGCTTTTATACTGCTAGTCTCAGTCTTCTCCACACCTAGGAAGTTCTCTCTTCACTTCATCCTGTTTTAGCTCTTGTATTACTTACTTTTCAGTTGCTGTGATAAAAAAACACTTGCTCAGAAACTTGTAGAAGGAAGGGTTTAATAAGCTCAATTAAATAAGGTTTCAACAAAGCTACACAGTGGCTGGAGCTGAAGCTGGGAGCTTATAGTTACAAATCCAAACAGGAAGCAGAGAGGATAAGCTAAGAATGGTACCAACCTTTCAAACTTTGAAGCTCACCTCCAGGCACTTCTTCATGCTCACATCTCCTAAGTGTCTCCAAACAACAACAGGAACCATGGACCAAACCTCTAAATGCCAGAGACTATAGGTTGAGGTTGGACATTCTCATTCAAATTACTACATTATTTTCAGGGTTTCGGTTCTGTGTTTTTGGTTTTCTGTGAATCCAATTCTATTTTGTGTCTGTCTAGGAAAAAAAATCTTCGTATTTTTCATTCCAGATTATGTGGCTGGCCTGTGGTCTAGATTTTATGGGCTATACTCTCATTCATTGGAGAAGATGCTGTTAGATGGCATCTAGACATGGAAGTAAGCAGAATGAAAAGAAGAGTGCTCATTATGACAGATTATTTGAAGGTCCTAGCCAAGGAACACAGCTACTCACATACCTTTGGTCAGGGCATGGATTTTTTTATTGAGTAACAGTCTCATTTGCAAAGTGTGTAACTTCCAGAATGTTACACATGAACTTGTGATCTAGGGAGGGTCCTAACCATGTGTAGGCACCGAGTCAATTCTGGCAATCCACAAGGTAACAGATCAGTTTATCCTCATGTCTAACATCCACCCTTCTTAATAAAAATACAACTGTAGGTTGTACTGAAAGGTATATTCTCTGGTAAGGAGTTGCAACCTTCCTGGGAAGGCTGACTCAATCTACCTGACCATTCAGGAGTTCTTCATGATGACATTTGCCCTTCACCCTTATGCCATAATGTTGAGAATAAACGACAAATCTTTTATCTTAAATATCATGTAAGGGAAGACCAACAACACTCTTTTAATTGCTCCAAAACTTAACTGCTACCTAAGAGAATATTTTAAAGGATTTTATTATTTACCTAGAATTAATACAACCCATAATATCGGGGATGATTTTATACAAGAAAAATGCCTTGTAAGATTTATACAGCTCTCTGTATGATGAACAAAACTCCATTCACATGGGATAGGGTGGGGGTTATAAAAATCTTGCCAAGCTCAGCCCTTGCTTGTTCATTTTCTCTCTCCACATGATGACATAACCAGCCAAAAACCTGACACGTCTCAGACACGGCGATGCTTTGTGTAGATTTACACTGTCTGGTACTGTAGCCACTAGCCACGTGTGGCTGTTTGAAAAGTCTGCTCCAAATTGAAATGTGTCATACATGTAAAATACACACCAGATTTCAAGGCCTGGTATTTGCGTATGTTTTCTATGGCTCCTATAAAAATCTAACAAATACTTAGTAATGTGAAATACCTATATATTATGTCACAGTTCTATTGCTCAGAAATATTACAGTTTCTTCTTCTTAGAGTCTCAGGCTAACATAAAACTTTCCACAGCTTCACCCTTTTCTGAAAGCTCTGGACACAATCCACTTCCAAGCTCATTCAGGCTGCTGGACTGAATTACTTGGGTGGTAGAAAAGGAAACTTTTTTTTCATCCCTCTTTGTTAGCTAGGAGCGTCTCAGCACTACTGCATTTCTGTCACATTGTCACCTCTGTCTTCAAACCAGCAAGTACATACTGTATTCCAAGCTTGAGATAAGCTGTCTGGTTTCTCCTTCTGCTAAATCTTGTTTCCAGTCCCAGAAAATCCTTGAATGTTATGATGTTAAGCATCTGTATAAAAACCCAGTGTAGTTCACAATAGAATTCATGCCTGTAATCCCAGCATGTGAGAGGAGGAGCAGTAAAGTCTTTATAAGTTTGAGAGTCCTCAGGATTATATGAAACCCTGCCTCCAAAACAAACCAATCAGCAAACAAAGAACTCATAAAAAAACTCAGGGATTTAGCTCAGTGGTGGGGCACATATTCAACACATGTGAGGCTCTGGTTTCAGTGCCCCATAGTCAGGGGACAACTGTAACACTTACAAAATACCTTTTAATACCTTTGTCCAGCATGGTTGTTCATACTTCATAACCCAGCATTAAAAGGATAAGGTATAAGGATTCCATGAGTTAGCGGACAGTCCTGGCTACATAGTGACTTTGAGGACATTCTGGACAACTTAGACTGTCTCCATTTTTTTAAGTGGCTGGGGGAGAGCCCAGTGGTAGAGAAGATTTTTAGTGTGTACAAACTCTAGGTTCCATCACAAGCATGGACAATAATAAAGACATTCTAGGTACATGCATTAACCTCTGTGAAGACCTTTCATCATTAAACAAAACTGAAGCTATAGAAAATAAAAATTGTAGAATAATTTGTATTAACTAAAATTCATTGCATCTCTGGATTTATTTTACTGTCATATTATTTAAAAGTAGCAGAACACAGAGCTTAATAATATCAGTGATAGAAACAATCATATAGAAACATAATCATAAAACTATATAACACATGAGGACTATGTAGGGTATACAGATGATAAATCTGTACAGCATAAATATGGTTCAGTTTTGGATTCATGTATGTGTTATATGAAAACTCATACATACCCATGGACCCATACTATATGTGTGTTCATATGTATACGCACACACATATGTGTGTGTGTGTGTGTGTCCTGTTTGCTTTTTATTTTCTTCTCTTTATACCATGATATGACTCTGAATGGAAGCTTTTCCAAGAGGCAGATAACAGTAGCATAAAGTTGACATGAAGAGTTATCTATATAGAAAATAAGAAACAGAATGATATTTAATGACATGTTAACATTAAACTATTGATTCAATGGAGTGCAATTTTGGAATATAGAAAATATGGCATGTTAACTGTTATGTTTCATAGTCACCAAATTTTCACATGTCTCTGACTGAATGTCATATTTTAAGCAAATTCTTGAAACGTATGGCCGTCCATAAACGAGAATGATTTTGGACTATTTACATCATGTAAAGAGGATTCATTTTTCTTTTATATAAAACCAGTGACTGTTCACAGGTTAAGATCTGTAATTTTATTAAAACTATCTAAATTGTATTATCCAAAAATATCATTTGACTATTTAAGAAAGGAATTCATGTCATTCAACCACAGTCTGCAAGTTTAACTTCATCTGAAAAATTCGATTTTACAACATAGGCAATGTGCTTCTAGGCTCTAGGGATTAGCATGTACTTGCCTTCTGAAACTATATTGCTATAATACTGTGAAAGTACAAGAGTTTTTCTTAAAAATTTTGAACAGTTGTTAAGATTATACTACTTAGAACATGTTTTAATGAAATATATAGCTAAACTTAGCTTACCTGTTTCCGGGCTGCTGGAATATTTTAATTTTCACATACAGCTTATATGTATGTCTTGCACCATTCTTGTACTGTTCAGCATTAGATCTCAAAGGCTCAAAAGTGTTCAAACTCTCCTTAACCGTCCCCATAGATTTTGAAATTCCATTTGTATCTTGCATTGAAGATGGTTTCCTTACAATAATATTTGACTTTAAACCTTTAGGTTTTTCAAGAATAATCACCAGTCTTAGCTAAAATTCTGCTGATTGGAAGAGACACTTTAACCAAGACAACTGAGAAAGGAAGATATTTATTGAGAGGCATAGTTTTAGAGGCAGAGATTCATAGTTCTGTGCTCATCATGGTGGGAAACATGGCAGCAACTAGTAGGCCCGACACCTTTTTTTAAATTTAATTTAAATATTTTTTTTATTTATTCACTTTATATCCCACTCACTGCTCCCCTCTTGGTCAACCTCTCCTACAATCCTTCCCTATCCAACCTCCCCTTCTCCTCTGAGTGGGTGGAGAAGCCCTTGGATATCACCCTACCTTGGCACTTCAAGTCTCTTCGAGGTAGGCACTTCCTCTCCCACTGAGGCCAGACAAGGTAACCCACCTAGAAGAACATATCCCACATACAGGTGACAGCTTTTGGGACAGCCCCTGTTCAGGACTCATGAATACCAGCCTGCACATCTGTTACAAATTAGGGAGGCTGAGGTCAAGACCCTAAATGTTCTTTGGTTGGTCATTCAGTCTCTGAGAGTCCCAGGGGTCAAGGTTAATTGACTTTGTTGGTCTTTTTGTGGGGTTCCTATTTCCTTTGGTGCTCTCACACTCTTCCATAAGAGACCCCAAGCATCATCCTGAGTCAGCTGCTGAGTGGAGCCTCTCAGAGGACAGCCTTGCTAGGCTTTTGACTGCAATCATAACCGAGTATTATTACTAGGGTCGGGGATTGGTGCTTGCACTTAGGATGGGTCCTAAGTTGGATCAGGTATTGGTTGGAAATTCTTTCAGTCTCTCTGCTCCATCCCCCATGCCTGTATTTCTAATTGACAGAATAAATTTTTGTTTGAAAGTTTTGTGGATGGGTTTGTTTTGTCATTGCTCCTCTGGGCTTCCTGCCTGGCGAAAGGAGGCGGCCTCAGGTTCCATATTCCCAATGCTGGAAGTCACAGCTAATGTCACCCCTATTGATGATTCCTTGTGACCTACCTTATCCAAGGTCTGCGCCTTCTCTGGAGATGCCCCTCCCACCTGCCTGACCTTGTCAGTTGCAAACTTCCATTCATTCTCATGGCCATCTCTCCTATCTCTCCCCACACCTGATCCTGAATCACTTACTCCCCACCCAGTTTCCTCCCTATCTGCCTCTTATGACATTTCATTTCCCCTTCTAAGTGAGATTCAAGCATCCTCACTTGGGCCTTCCTTCTTGTTTAACTTCTTTGGATCTGTGGAGAATAGCATGGACATCCTGTACTTTATGATTAATGTGCACTCATAAATGAATATATACCATACATACATACCCTTTGGGGGCTTGTTTACAATATTCTCAAGTTTCATCCATTTGCCTACAAAATTTATGATGTCTTTGTTTTTTAGTAGCCGAATAGTGTGGATTACTACATTTTCTTTATCTATTCTTCAGTTGAGGGATGTCTAGGTCGTTTTGAGTTTATGGCTATTACGAATGAGGCTGCTATGATCATAGTTAAGCAATTGCCATTGGGGTATGTTCGAGCATCTTTTGGGTATATGCCCAGGAGTGATACAGCTGGATCTTGAGGTAAACTTTTTCCAAGTTTTTTTTCACCAACTGCCAACTCGATTTGCATACTGTTTGTACAAGTTTGCACTCACAGCAACAATGGAGGGATGTTTCCCTTGCTCCACAACCTTACTGTCCTTTGAGTTTTTTTTATCTTAGCCATCCTGATGGGTGTGAGGTAGAATCTCAGAGTTGTTTAGATTTGCATTTTACTGATGACTAAGGACTTTGAAATTGCTTTAAGAGCTTCTCAACCATTCAAGATTCCTCTGTTGAGAATTCTCTGTTTAGCTCTGTACCCCATTTTTTAAATTGAATTATTTGGGTTATTGGTGTCTGACTTCTTGAGTTCTTTGAAAATTTTGGGTGTTAGCCCTCTGTCAGAAGTAGGGTTGGTGAAAATCCTTTCCCATTCTGCAGGCTGCTGTTTTGTCCTATTGACAGTGTTCTTTTAGGCATTGCACTTTGCTAAAGCAGAGGCTAAGAGTTTCCATCCTGATCTGCAAATCGGAGACATGGAATGACACTTTAAATTTCCTCAGACAAAGCAATGAGATGAGAGCTGTACCTGTGCTGTGCAAATACACAGCTTGGGCTAAGCCCAGAGCCTTTCCTTCTCCATTCTCCATATCTCTAGACCTAGGCCTGGAAGCTTCTAGCCTCTGAACAATCTAACCTTCCAAGCTTACTGACTCAATCTGAAGTCTCTTCACTTTTGACTGAATTGCTCTGTCTGGCCTCATACTAACTTTGGCAATAATGTTCAAATCTTCTGATTTCTCATTTTCTGGCTCATTTTGTCTTTACCTACACCTAGCGTGTTTTCTCTGTAACCTGTCTCTGTAAGACTTTCCTGGTAATATTGCCATACACACATACACACACCACACCCCATACCAGCTCTGTCTCTGTCTCTGTCTCTGTCTCTGTCTCCTCTCTCTCTCTCTCTCTCTCTCTCTCTCTCTCTCTCTCTCTCTCTCTCTCTCCTCTCTCTTCTCTCCTCTTTCCTCTCTCTAATCTCTAGTCATAAGTAGCTTCTTTTTCCTATTCTACTCTCATGTGAGTTAGGGGTATCCCATCTCTGACTCATTCTGCCCGATCTTTCTCTGTCACCTTGTCTGCCCCTCAATTAGACATCAAACATGACTGCTTCCTTCTACAACTAGCCTTACTTTCATTGTTAGGGATATACTAAAGGTATATCTGTATTCCAGCCAGATTCTACTGTAATACTATAATACAGAGCATGTCTGCATTCTGGCTAGATCTTATCTTTATAAGATCATCCCTTGCCAGAGCAGCCATGACGATGGATAAAACTTCCTCTCCAGAGGCAGAGAGAAAGCTAACAGAGATTGATGTAGACTTTTGAAACATCAAAACCCAACCCATTGACATACCTCCTCCAACAAGGTCACAGCCACCCCAAATAGGCCACTCTTCCTAATCCTTCCCAAACATCCCAGTTCCACTAACTGACAAGCAGCATTGAAACATATAACCTATGTGGACCATTATCTTTTTTCAAGCAACCACACACAGCAAAACATAGTACAAAAAAAATCTCTTTCATAGACAAAATATTCCAGTAGATTCAGCATGAAAAAGTAGGTACAGAGTGAGTTTTCTAAGAGATGACGTGGGACCAGTACATCTCCCAAGGTTGCTATAGGCCTCCTCCATGGAATTCAGCAATTTTTGGTTCATGTTTTAATGCTCCATGGCTCGCACATAGAAGGTTCTTCCAGTGAACACCTGCTTAGTCAACTGATTCCAGGTGCCGGTTACAGCTCATTTAAAGAAATGAAAAATCAAATTTGGAAGGTAAAATAGTTACTCCTCCCCATTTTCCTAAAAATGATAAATATTTACTAATCATGGGGTGGGCAGTCTTCATTAGGAGTTGTGAACTGAATATTGCCCATGGCTGTTTTTTTTTTTTTTTTTTTTTTTTTTTTTTTAGTCAAAAGAGCAGGATGATTCAGGAGGAAATTTCATTACCAGATGAACATTCTAATTAACCAAGTGTTTTCATTGATGGCCTTTATTTGGCTTTTGTGATAAGCTTTGAAAAAAAAACATCAAATCTGTGGCTGTTTTCAAAATTAAATTTTAAAAATATTTTCTTGATGTGCCAGTTTGTGTGGAGTTTAGCTTGCGTGAGCTGTAAGTTTTGTGTCCCTTAACCTTGTCCTCCACCACTAAGTGAGCTAAAGAGACTGACTGGAACCACGGTTCAGACTGTTGGATCTACTAGGCTTTAGTCCAAAGGGTGACCCTTTGACAGAAAGGCTAAATCTTTCATAGTTCCAAGTTCATCAGCTACCCAGGGTAAGTTCTCTGAGGGAAAGTGAGTTTTTAAGAATGCGCAGCCTTCTGGCATTTCTCTCCTGTTAAACATCACCGCTAAGAGTAATGAAATAGATACATTTTACCCAACCTCTTTCCACGTAATCTTGCTCCTTAACTCCCCCCCCAAATGTGTGTATCAATAAATAGATGACATAAGTAAACATTTAAACGATAGTTTGCTAACTGAAGGGATTGATAGGCAGAATAATGCATTCTTTAAAATCTATTATGCCTTTCTGAACTTTACTGCTTATCAGCACTTTTCCCCCTTAAGAAAAACAAAATAGGAACATTTGTTCAGAAAAAAAAAAAAGCAAACCGTTTTTCTTCCTTTCTTATTACTTTTATTGTTTGAGGTTTCCTTTAGACTATAATGTGGCATTGTGATTTTGAGATGGAAAAGAAATCCCTTGTTTCTCAAACAGAAGAATGTGATTGGGTGCTATTGTTGCCAATGATGAGCTAAAGAGGTTAGTGGATCACAGAGCTGGCAAGCAGCCACCTCTCCTACTGCTCCTTAAGTTACACAGTATACACCTGGCTGCGGCCCTCGGAGTAGATGGTCAATAAGTTTATGGAAATTTAACTTATCCCGTATGGAGCTCAACAGCTCTTTCAGGCTATTGACTGACAACTTGAAAATGTAGTTTGAGATCTGAGCTCATGACCTTTGGAGGCGACGGTAGAGATGGGTCCCCAAAAGGAAATGGGGCTGCTTCAGAACGGGAATCCAGAAATACTGTGTCTTAGGGATTGTCGCCGACCTTTGGTTTCCAGAGAGACAGAATTAACACAGTGTGATAGCCCTAAAGATAGGATTGGTACGGCACATTTCTTTCTACTCTAGTGCACTGAACTTCTTCCTAAAGGACGTGTACATTTGTGCAAGGAAAAGTATTCAAGAAGCGGACTACGACTCCAGAAACAACCAGGGAAAGAAGGACTGGAAGGAGAAGCGGTGTTTGATTGTTCAGGCAACCGCCATGAGAGGGGGTAGTAACAATTTTCTTGTAACTGTGGTTAGTCAGGGATGCTTTTTGAGACTAGAAATTAGGAGGTCAGTCCCGCAAATAAGCTTCCAGGTGGGCTCTTTTGCACCCGACAAAGAAGCTGAATCCAGCAAACAGACCCAGTTCCCTGGCCTGCCATTTTGCTGGAGGCAAAAGATAGGACAGAGGGACTAAATTGGAAAGGTGAGTGTCCCTCTGGATTTTAGAACTCCAGACCAGCAAGAAGCCTGAGCTCAGAGCTCCTCTTCCCAACTAGGCAGTGATCGCCCCCTGTGACTTTGAAGGCATACAACAGCCCAGAGCTCCGGGGCTGACAGACGCCACCAGCCCCTCCTGTATGCTACACCCTCACCTGGCATGCTGAAGTCAGTGTAGTCTCTCTGAACACCTATGCGACCCCTCTCGAGCTCTAGCTCCTCACCACCACAGCAGAGAAGTCTGTCTCATCTCCTCAGATACTGGGTTCCTTCGGTCTCTAAGTATCAGATCAATGTCCTGCCAGCCCAGAAATCTCATCAAGGTTCTCAAAGCTGGGATCTTAGATTGCTCAGGAGCCCTGATCACCCACCTCGCAGCTACAGCGTGCTAGCCAAAGCTTTCCGCTCCTGGGTGGGACACGATGTGGCCCAGCCGCCTGTCCTCCACCTCCCAGTATCTCCTCCTCCTCCTGCTTCGACCCTTAAGGCCGGGCCTTGCCCCTGCCTATAGGAGCTATAATGCCTATTCCCACCTCCGCTTCAAAGACACCTGCGCTCCCTTCCCCACCCTTCCCCGCCACCCCACCCCTTTCCTCTAGGTCCCTCTGGTGCCTTTAGGAGCGCAGGAGGGGCCACGGGAGGAGGAGCAGAGGGAGGAGGGAAGCGCGAGGAGAAGGGGCGGGGTGGGTGGGATGAGAGCCGGGAGGGTGTGGACTGGCAGCCACTCTGCAGCTGGCCGCCGGGGACCTGGTCCCTCCCGCGAGCCGAAGTGATGGAGGGGAAGAGATCCTCTTAGACACACACGCGCGCGCACATCCCGCTGGGCACGTCTCCGGGAGGCTGCAGCCGGCTCAAGCGCGCCGGGGACCGGGCGGCGGCCGTGACAGCGCGAGCGGCGGGGAGTCCGCGGTCCGCACAGCTTGGCACGGGTCGCGGGAGGACGCCCGGAGGGAAGATCTCTGCCGCGCTGACTGTTGCTCTTTTGAAGGCATCTCAAAGGACCGAGCTTCCTGACACTATAACCGCGGACGCCAGAGGCTCTGCCCCTCGCGTGCCGGGTCCGGGTCGGCGCCGGTGCCCGCCGCGGGAGAGGAGAATGCGAGCCTCCTCCCGCAGAGCTCCTGCGGTCCCCTTTGCAGCGCTGACTCCGGCTCCAGCGGCTGCCCCAGACGTGCCCGCGCCTCGGGAGCGCGCCCTGCCGCACCTGGCTCCAGCCTCCTAGGGAAGTGCGCGAAACGCTCCCTAAACTCCACTACTTCTCTTCCCCACGTCCGCTTGCCGCTCTCCGCCCCGGACACCGCAGCCGCCGCTGTCGCCGCCCCAGAGTGGAAGCCGGGCTACTGTGCTGCTTGTTTGCTCTGCCCGCCGGCTCGCTCCTGGCCGAGCATCCCAAACTACTGGACAACTGCCACTGCGATCGCGGGAACCACTCGGTGACCCGGCGCGACTGGTCTAGGCTTTCCGAGCCCAGGCTGTCACCATTAGGGACAACGGTGAGTGAGCACCGCGCGCTGCTCGCCTCGCGCAGGAGAGAGGGTAGGGGGCTAGAGGCTCGGACCTTCTGGATTTAGAAGAAAGTGATAAGGGGAGTCACCTAGAGGAGTCATCCCTCTGCCCCATGCACTTTGTAGGGCGCGGCTTTCTTAGACGTCTCCCGGGGAAGACTTTGAGCCCGTTGCTGGGGTAGGGGTTAAACTAATAGGACAAGAGAAACGGAGCAATTGCTTTACCGAATTTAAAGGTCTGCCTGCAATCCTGCGGGTCTATCCGCCTGCCCTCTGTCTCTCTGTCTGTCTTGCTCAGAGATCTCTATCCAGCGTTCTCACAAAATCAGATGCAGAACTCGCGGTCACTGATGATCGCACACTGAGTTTAGGGATTCCTGCTTGGCCACTTCTGCGATGGTCCTGTACTGTTATTTGAAGTTATATGGTGGCTTTAAGGGGAGTGGGCTGCACTGAGGCTCAAGCAAAAGGCAGATAGGGTAGACAGGTCGGAGCAGAAGTATTCCCATTACTACAGAAGTGGGTACCTACTCTGGAGAAGACCAGACCGCTCCTAGTGTCAATTCCCATTTCCTCAAGCCTCAGTCTGCTCAACCCTTCCCACCCACACCCAAAACAACACACACACACACACACACACACACCACGGGATGGGTGCAATCGAGGGAGTGACCAAATTATTATTTCTAAGAAGTCTGCAGCCGCTGTGACCCACTACAGCGTAAACTCCTGCCTCCTGCATTTAGAATACTGCCCAGTGATGAGGGACCCCCCGCACCCCCCCACCTGGTGTGCAGGACTTTGGGTGTCTAGGGTTCCAGGCAAACCTCTAGCGCTACTACTCCTGAGTCATTCCAGCGTGGTGGGAGCAGGTCTCAGGCAACCCTCCTTTAGTGTATCGACCGAAGAAAGCTACTACTGGAGTATGTATGTTCTGGGTTCTGGGTGGTGCTTTGCTCCCTTCCTGCTCTCTCTCTCTCTCTCTCTCTCTCTCTCTCTCTCTCTCTCTCTCTCTCTCTCTCTCTCTCTCTCCTTCCCTCCCTCCCTCCCTCCCTCCCTCCCTCCCTCCCTCCCTCCCTCTCCTTTCCTCTTTCTTCTGCCCTCCACCTGTGTTTCTATCTGTTATTCCATGGAAAATGCTAGTCTCTTCAGGGGACATTTAATGCTTGTAAAATTGCTTTATATCCTATTATTATTACTTCGCAGATACATTTAATTGCCCTGTGACTCTCTTCTGATTGGTGTAAGCTGAGCCTGATAAATACCATGCAGGGTCTTAGGTTGGAACAAAAAGATCAGGCAGGCATCCTCTCCCTCTCTGCACTGGCCCTATGTAAACTGATGTGTTGACAGTCTTAAAAGTGAGTGCTTCTAAATGACGTTGTTCAACGTTCACTACATATTTCTGAGCTTTAGATGGGTGTTTTCCTGCTACAATTCAATTCAAAACATTTCTGTCTACTTTTCAAAGAAGCTGTGGGAGACGATAAAAAAGCAATTACCAAATTTGGGTATCAAGTATAACTAGTTTAAACATGTTTTATTGCTATTAATTATAGCACATTTTAAAGTTATCTCTGTTTGTCCTCCTCATGATTTTTCCCCCTCTTTATTCTTAGTGATGTTCTTAGCAGGAAAAAACGAAAGCACCTGTCCTTACCTTTTCCGCTATGCTTGGTCACAACTAGTATTGTTTGCTCTGACCGTGTCAGCCTCAGACTGGCTTCTGTGAGAAAATAAAGTTATTTGCTGGTGAACTGCTACAGAACACAAGGCAATGAGACAAGACACAATGATGGGAAGGAAACTATTGTTTGTAACTGTCTTCACTGCTGTGGATTAACTGGGATAAGCATAACAGCTCTGACATCTCCTGCAAGTTATTTGAACGTGTTCTGATCTCAATAAAATAGAGATAGGCATCAATACTTATATAAAATATTCTCAAATACATATAGATAGATAGATAGATAGATAGATAGATAGATAGATAGATAGATAGATAGATAGATAGATAGATCTTATGAGGGAAATTTTAGGCAGAGCACTAACTAGTCACAGCAGGTGCTGGGTCCTTATTTCTAGACTAAACCAGAGCTTAACATTTGAAGTCACTTTGTCTGTGCAGGCTCTCTAGGCTCTCAATGTTTGGATGACATGCTGGCTTCGCTCTCCTTCCCATCTTGCAGGCCTGCACAGATGTTTTTGAATGAATAACTTTCCTCCTCACTGAATTTGCGCTCATTCAAAAAGTATTTCTTGAGCACATGAGCGCACACAATAAGCATAGCTGAGCTGGGCCGTTATTTAAAACAAGGAAGGATTATTGATTGAGGGAGTGTTTGCTCCTGCACTGTGTAAATGGAACTGTGGAACTGTGGCTTTCTTGAGGAAGCAGTATCTTCCTCCAAGTAGGCGATCCACCAACAGAGCTGTTGACTCAAAAGTCACATGAGATGTTAAAGTGTCTTTGTTTCCACCCTAATCCTGTCATTGTTTTTAACCTGTGTCACGTAGCTGACTCAACTCCAGATAACTGATGTTGTCTCTAACTTCCTGATTGCTTTCTTAGAGTAGGTGTCTGAGCTGTTAGGAGTAAGTCATGAATCTGCACTGGGTCTCATTTCTAGCGCTGTCTTTCTGTATACGTCTATGGAGTAGTGCCAGATCTCAATACATCATTAGTGTTCACTTATGAATAAATGCAAATCTTCCTGTTGCCTCAAGAAAGCAAACTGAGTTCATAGAACAGTCTTTTGCTTCCTCATTCCCTCATCCCTATACTTTTCTAATCTTAGAAACAGTAACACCTCTTAATAATGCAATTCTATGCAAATGAGGGAGTTAACAAAAATGATTGTTTACCTTCTTTCTTAAAGAAAAAGTGAAATTTCTTTTGGAGATTTTAGTTGGGAAGAATTTTCTTTGACTATTTGGGCATATCTTGGCAGGATGCATTTATTTTATGGTAGTGACGTTTATTCATAAATAAAATAACTCTTTATGTTTATTGATGGAAATAGCAAGAGTGCTTACTACAATTGACTGTAGCATATTTAAGAATATACTGTGAGCTTAACACTAAAGTGTATAACAAATTATTTGAGGACTTACATATTTCATTTGCTGTTTGTACATAATTTTACATTTCTGAGCAATATTTTATTATAACGCTTGAAGATTGCAATTGAGTAGTTATTGTTTGTAGTGGATTATAATCTGTTTTAGAGAAAGTGAGTACTGTGGAGACAGAAAAATAGGAAAAAGGGATAATTGTTCACAGGTTCATATTTATTCAGATCCGGTCCCCAATATAGAGGCGAGTTAAAGCCAGGACCTGTTAAGTTTTTATTATAGACTGGAATGCTGGAATGCTGCTATTTAGAACAGCAGGATTCTTAAATTTTTCTAGCAACTTACTATGATTCCTTTAAAGCATGCTAAGTCATATTTTTTCCTGGAATATGATTAGTTGTTAGCAAGTTTCCCTTTCTATATAATCTGTTTGTTTCTGAGAACTTTGATATTGCCGTGTACTACAAGTAAAATACAACTAAAGCAGAATATCAATGACCGCATTTTAAGTCAATGATCAAACATAGTTCAAGATAGTTAACACTTATCAATTGTTAAAAAAAAATTACATTTAGAATTCCCCATAATTAGTGTACAGGTAAGGATAAATAACCTTTCTAAATCTTATACACAAGTTTCATTGTCTGCCTTATTATTTATTAAAATTTTGTACAATGAGCTATTTTACGTTATTTTGAAAAGTTAAATGAAAGAAAGCTATGTCTGTATTAAATGTTTGAACAGTTGCTTTCACCAAGTTTTATATGTAAATTATGTAAATGTACTTCTACAACACATGCTCATATGTGTGTTTATGTATATATAATACACACAGGAGAAGCATTTATTTCTATATTGGTCTTTGGGTACAGCTATATGTTGTAATAACTTTGCCTGCTAGGAAGACCATCTTTTGTGACATTTATGATTTATAAAGTGAGCCTCATCTTTAGCGTGATACAAGAGTTTCAGAAGTTTGGTATAAGAAGTTTGGATTGATAAGCTTTCATGGGCAATTTGATTAAGAAGTGTAATAGGCACAGTGTGTGCCTAACACTTTATAAAATATTCTAATGAATAATAATAACTCACTTATTTCTACAGCCTCTCTGTCATGAGCCTTCTTGCAGAGGGAAAATACATAGTGCTACTGTGCCCATTTTGAAGATGAGGAAATTTGGGACTTCATCTTACTAAATGACAGTCAAAGCTCTATAAGTACCAAGTGGCAAAGCAGAGACTTGGTCCCAGGCAGCCTCCAATGCTATTCCATTGCTTTTGAATAAGATTGTTTTTCTCATTTTATTTAAATAAATTTTATTAACGTTACACAAAATGAATAACCTAGGTAAAGGGAACCACAATTGAAAACTTGTTTCCATCTATTTGGCCTGTAAACAGACTGTGGCTCATGATCTTGATTAAGGGCCCCGCCTATAATGGGTGGTGCCAATCCTGGTCAGGTGTTTCTCAGAAGCCAGTAAGTAGCTTTCCTCCATTGTCTCACTTACTGCTTCCGGGTTCCTGCCTTGAGTTCCTACTGCTCCTACCCTCCAGGATTCTTTGTAATGTGTAAGTTTAAACCAAACAAACTCTTTCTTCGCCAGTATCATTAGACAGCAAACAGCCAAGCCTCAAGTGAACGGCAAGATAACTGTAGTGTGAAATGTGTTCGGGCTTCTGAAATTTACAATGGTTTTTAACCAAGTAAATCCTTGACGAATTTACAGGGAAGAGATTGTAATGAAATAGTAGCCTAGGCTGAACCTAGGAGAGACTAGAATGCAGTACTGTACCTTGATGTAGGTTTTAATGGACTGGGTAATTTCCTCAGGCTTAGCTGCTATTAAATTAGCTAACTTTAAGAACTGATGCCATACTTAGGCAGTTTTAACAGCACAGAAGATCTGATACGGAATGTTTTATGTGCCCCATAATATCCTTATAATGTGAACTTCTTGCCATGGAGGTCAGTGCTATGTGTTACTAAAAGGTGCTTGCCCAGGAAATCTGAGTATTATAAAAGGCATGAGATGTAGTGTAACTTCATCAACCTCATCTGCATACAGTAAACATTCTGTTATTCTTTGCTGCATGAACTGAAGCAGGCTACTCCACAAGTTGTTCGTCTAGAGGCAAAACCAAACCAAGAACCTTGCAAACATCTTCGGAATTACATTGTGTATCTTATCATCATAATGGCATGCATTGTCTAGGAGACGATTTCCGTTTCATGTTGCTCTCAGTCATCGTCTGTGAATCATCATCTCTGAAGCCACATGGAACGATAACCTTGTGAAATGGCATGGTAAGACAAAGCGAGAGAGTGTAAGGAGTGTTACCAATAAATAGATCCAAACGCTTGCATTGAGAAATAGGGAAGGGTGCCTGTAATTGTGCCCTTTGTTTTTAAAAGGACATAAAAAGACATAATTAACACTAAATAGCAGGATCCTTAAAGGGCTAATGAGGAAGCTCAATGCTCTATCAGAAATAGTAGTGATCATGCTATTTGAGTATAGTTTGTGGAACTATTTGCAAACAAAATGTCACCATGATGCTTTTTGCCATAGTTAGCTCTCTCAAGTCCCTAAAGAAACTCACAGTAATCAAATGTGCTTCAATGTGAACATTTCTCATAGTACAAGTACAGGATTGCTTAGGGCTGGGTGAGCTCCACTCTGCTTTCAGGACTGCTTATTGCTGACACCTTGGAGTAAGTTGCTTATCATTTCTCACTCTTACTAACTTTAAATGCTATGTGGTGGTGAAACATCATTTATAGAATTCCTCATAATAATTTATACAAAATACACGGAGTAGCAAGTATGACTCAGTGTTTGATCATAGTGACAGCATCACTGTCTTTTTTATCACTGTGACAGCATCAGGATGATCTAAGGAAACAACCATGTGATACCCAATGGGCATAGGACTGAATCATAGGCTTCCGGGCTGTAAAGAACAGAGTCTGTGTATCCTCTTAATGCTGGGGGAAGAGCACAAAGAAAGAGGTTTCAAAACGTAAGTTTGATTTCTGGACTTAAAGGCCTATGTTTAGCATAGAATGTGAGTAGCTAGAAGTGCAATTCAATGACTGAGCATTTACCTAGAATGCCTAAGGCCCTGGTTTCCACCCTAAGAACCACCATAAAGTGGGGAAGGGATATAGAACTTAAGAGAAGGCTCAAAGCCTCATGGGAGAGCTAATTCACGTGCTTATTATAGCACTTTGGGCTTTCTCTTCTTTTGGTTTGGCTTCCTTTGGTGTTTTACTATGGAGGCCGAGAGTTTCTGGACTGTAGCTTACTAAGCAAGTCCCAGGGGATCTCAGATGTGGGTCAGTCTGCATGTATTTACCTCTTGAGTGCTGTGGGTACAGGAGTATGCCACATGCCCAGCTTAAAGTCCTTCTGTGCCTGTTCTGACAGAGATTTGCAATATATGTCCTCAGTATGTCCTCTGTCACAGGCACAGTAAGGGGAAAAAAATAAGTTTCCATGAAAGCTACCAAAATAATTGTTTGTCTCTTTACTTTCAATATCAGCTAAAAGTTGTAAGATACACAGGTGTTCTTCGGACTCTAATTTACGCAGTAGGTAGTATTCATTTTATAAAGAGAAAAGCTTTATGTTGACTGTGGTCATTAAAGAGCTAACTTCTTTTAAAAGTTTAATTTAATTCCTAATTTTCCTTTCTAGGTAACTCCTTAACTTAGAAACTCACTCTGCCATTCCCACTTTAAGCTCAGAACGTTTAGATATCCATGCCCTTCTATGTAATTTTCATTTAATGGATTAATAAATGATCCTACCTCACACTTAATATTTCCAAAGTTTACCTCTACTCCTCTTCATTTCCTCGTACCACACAGCTTCCCCTTTAAAAAAACAAAACAACAAACAAGTCATCTTTTAGTTCGTCATCTCATACTGGTTTAGCATGTGTGTATAGTAGCTACATAAGCAATGAATTAAACCACATTCGTTTTGGCAAACTTCTATATCTATTTTTAAGTAGGTTCTAACGGGTTCATCAGTACCCTGCTGACTCAAACTGCATTGGATACAGTAGTAGAAACTGTCCCTGCCTGCAAGTAGGAAGTAGGATTTTCTCACCTGACCAGACAGCTGCCAAGATCTCAGATTACTAACTGCATCTGTTTTTGAGCTAAAGGAAACAAAACAGAACAAGAAGGCACCAGAAGGAGTCTTCTACTCAAGAATGAAGTAACAACCCTGTGTGAGTGACAATCCTCTGTGAGTGACAGGTCTCTGTGACAGGCCTCTGTGAGTGACAGGTCTCTGTGAGTGATAGGCCTCTGTGAGTGACAGGCCTTTGTGAGAGACAGGCCTCTGTGAGTGACAGGCCTCTGTGAGTGACAGGCCTCTATGAGAGACAGGCCTTTGTGAGAGACAGGCCTCTGTGAGTGACAGGCCTCTGTGAGTGACAGGCCTCTGTGAGAGACAGGCCTCTGTGAGTGACAGGCCTCTGTGAGTGACAGGCCTTTGAGAGTGACAGGTCTCTATGAGTAATAGGCCTCTGTAAGTGACATGTTTTCCTGAGTGACAGTCCTCCATAAGTGGCAAGCCTCTGTGAGTGACTAGCTTCTATGAGTGATAGACCTCTGTAAGTGACAGGCCTCTGTGAGTGACAAGTTTTTATGAGTGACAGACCTCAGTGAGTGCCAGTCCTTTGTGAGTGACAGGCCTCCATAGGTGTAAGCCTCTGTGAATGACAGGCTTCTGTGAGTGACAGACCTCTGTGATTGACAGCCACTGTGACTGACAGGCCTTTGTGAGTGACAAGTTTTTATGAGTGACAGGCCTCCATATGTGGCAAGCTCTGTTAGCGACAGGCTTCTGTGAGTGCCAGTCCTCTGTTAGTGACAGGCTTCTGAGTGTCAGTCCTTTATGAATGACAGGCCTTTGTGAGTGACAGGCCTCTATGATGGACAGGCTAGTGTGTGCTCAGCCTTTCTCTCAAGAGGTGCCCAGCAAGGCTTTGACTTTTCCTTTTCTGATCATGGGTTATGCTCCTCTAGAGCTGAGCTTGGCTGGCTTGTGGTCTTTCACCCATGTGCTCTCTTTCAATCAAACATCTTCATTAATATCTGACTCATGAAAATGGAGCATGCTATTCCCCATTACCTTGATAGCAATGCCAGGTATACCAAAAATTTTAGTTATTATATATATATATATATATATATATATATATATATATATATCTATATATATATATATGTGTGTGTGTGTGTGTGTGTGTGTGTGTGTGTGTGTGCGCGTGTGTGTGTGCATTCCTGTTTTTTTTGGGTGGTATAATTTCATAATTAGATATTTATCTTAGTATTGTACCCCTATAGCTTTTGAAATGGATGAATAGAGACACTCAGGGGTTGCTATGGCAGCATCTAGTTTTAAAGATTTGAAATTCTTTAAAATAATGGACTCCCAATTCTGTACACCAAGGAAGGGCTTGAGAAACTTTATGAACAATTACATTCTTAATGTTACTTCTTCTCAAGTACTCTGTTCTTTTGCTCTCCTGCGTTGGCAATGTTGTCTACCTAGACATCCAAGAACAGTGAGAAACAGAATAGTTACAAGGACCATAGTGGGAAGTGGACATATCTTGGTATTGCTCTGCCTGTCCGATACTGGTGTGTATCTGAGACATGAGCATTTGACCCCCTCACACCAGCTCCCGCTTTAGTTCAGGCCACTGAGCCCTCTCACCTGAATCATGACACCCTGTCCATCAGCTTTGAGTCTCCCTCCTCTTCAGTGCTCTGCGAAGCTTCTAACTGTAAACCCGACCACAATCCACCCCCACCCACATCCTTACTGCTTAATTCCTGCATATCCCAGGCTAAGTTTACACTTACTCAGTCTTCCTTTTCCAATGCCAAGGTTTGGGAGTCATCTCCTGCCACTCTTCGAATGTGTCAAAGCAATTGTGTGTTTGTTTCCGAGCAGTAACAGCTGTGTCCCTTCTGTATGTCCATGACTTTGTACACATAAATATAGATGTCCACTGCTCTTCTAACTTTGTGTCTTTGTCACCACTGTTCTGAATTTTACTACCTGTGTCTTTCTCTGAAGCTCATTCCAAAGCCAGAATGGGCTAGATTTCTGACCATCTGCTACAGTATTAATCACACTCTGAGGGTTGTTTCATCGTTCCCTACCACGCACTAATATGCACCCACTTTACCATCAAGAGACCTTAAACCTGCATCCACTCTATCTGGAATAAAGGAAACTATTGAAAAAAATAACCATGTCATCCCTTCCTCTCCCTAACATTGTTCTTCCCTTTTTTTTTTTTCTTTTTCCGGAGCTGGGGACCGAACCCAGGGCCTTGCGCTTGCTAGGCAAGCGCTCTACCACTGAGCTAAATCCCCAACCCCTGTTCTTCCCTTTTCTTACTTGGCAAATTCTTCGATTGATTTCAGTGCTCCTTTGCCAAATGACTCGTGTATGCTGGGAAGTACTCTTCACGTTGACGTCACAGGGACTTAATGCTCTTAGGAAACTTAGAGGCTTGATAATAAAACCAATAGGGAAAGAACCAAATATCCGTTTACTTACTAAATGATGGGGAGATGAAAACTGAAGGTGGTGTGAGAAGATCAAGCAGGGAAGGAAGGGCGTGAGAAATCCCTCTGGCCTCTCCCCATAAATCTATTTATTTGTTTACTTATTTATTTATTTAGGTAATTTTAAAGGTCTGTGGTAAGCATGTACCTATCAAGATTATGTACTATTTTTGGTTGGTTTGACTTCTTTGTGTAGCCCTGGCTGTCCTGGAAGTCACTATGCAGAGCACAATGGCCTCCAACTCAGATCTGCTGGCCTCTGCTGTCTGAATGCTGGGATTAAAGGCTTGTGTCACCATGCCTGGCTACTTACTAATTTTAACAGTAAATTTAGAAGTCTGTTTCTCTAACAGTGGTCTATAGAAAATTGGACTATTTTATTTTTATTTTATACCTTTAAGATTAGGAAAGATTCAGGTGGTTTCATGAACTCACTTTCTGACATTTTTCTATTAAAAGTCTTTGAACTATATAATGTAATCATATATATTTAAGCTGTTTCCTTATAAAGCAAGAGACATATTTAGGTAGTTATTACATACTTAATGTCATTAAAAATTCTGAAGAATCTTATTCATGAAGATTTGAGATAAATATGAAATGAAATTATTTTACCCCAAACAAAATAGAAAATGCAGTAAGACCAAAAGATAAGTGAATGGCATATAATAATTCCATTACACATGTTTATCAACTAAGAAAGACATAGCAGCTTGTTGGTCAACAAGCTGCATGCGGCCATTCCCTGATAAGTAACCCCAAATATAAATGAAATAAAATATTCTCTTCAACAATACATAACACAAAATATAATCTTCAAAATTATCTCAAGTATACTTGACGGTACTCTAAAAATATTGACGTATTTGCTATGGTATATAAAGTAAATACTGGGAAAGCTCTGTCTACAAATCCAGAAATTATAGTATTTCAAAATGTACAACTTTTTAAGTGATGATATGATGTCACAGACACAGAATTCCAACTGCGACCTAACATTACAAATCAGTTAAAACTCAGATGCACTAAGACAGTGTATAAAGGTGAAAGGAGAGAGCAGGGTGCATGGGAAACATGAATGCATTTCCTGCTTACACTTGCTGCCATCCCCAACATAAACAAATACATAAATAAATAATAATCCGCAATTGGAAGATATCTGAAATCCAAGCACTTCAGATAAGAAACCTAGTACCTGAATAAACATTTAGTTGACATAGTCGGTCTATCCTTTCTGAAATCAGAAGCAAGAACCCACAGTTAAGTACATTGCTGGATATTTTCTTACTTTCTTTGTAAATTACAAAGACCATGAACAAATGTCATTAACTAAGGAGATAGAAGAATCTCATTTTATATCTTTCAGCTGAGAGTAATCCAATGGGAAAAACTAAGCAAATCTTACCAGCCTTCAAATTTTTACTCTGAAATTCCCGTTGTGAAGTTTTAACAGTATTTTAATTTTAAATGACTTTATATTTATATTTATATTGATTGTTTACGCACTCCATGCATGTGGAGGCCAGAGGACAATTCGTAAAACTCGGTTGTCTCCTTTTACCTTGGGCATCTTGGAGATTGAATGCAGGTCATTAACCTTGGCAGCAAGTGCCTTTCCTGCTGAGCCATCTTGCTGGCCACTCAACCAGATCTTAAAAAGTTGCTTAACCAGAGTTAGATACATTTGAGGGTATGTGTATGCGTGTGTGTCTGTGTACACATAAAGATGTCATAGTAGAACCTAGTATGTATGATTAATATGTGGCAATTAAAGTGTTTCAAAGTATTGAAATCTCGGAAAGTTGAACAAAAGACTTTTGTGTGTTATAAGTAGACAATCAACTTGAAGATGTTTGAAACTGGAATTATGTGGTGAAAAAAATGCCATAAAGTCTCTAAAGTGACTAAGGTCATATTACATAAACATATACATCTAGCAGTCTTCTGTACAGAGAGACCAGTTCTAGGAGTCTGTCCTGGTTGGGCAGATGGATACTCTGGGACTGTCCCCAATACAGTCTCCATGCCAGGGCCTCATGAAATGATGCAGCAAGCTTGAAAGAATTATTTTTCAATGCTTTGGGAGAGGCAGGGGAGGGAAGATCATGGGTTCCAACATTGGACCAGGCTATCTTGGAGTAGGAAAATGAGGCAAAGTTACATGAGAATCTCTGTGACTGTGGAACCAGTGGGACCCGCAAAGGTTCAAATGAGGAAGAAAATGCATGTTCAGCAATGCAAAGGTTCAAAGGTGTGCCTTTGGCTCTGGCGCCTAAAATCTTGCTCAAGTGCTTACCACATAAATCGGTACTATGGCTACAACCCAAAACTCAGCAGCTGACCACTGAGCATCCACAATATTCTAGGACCACAATCAGCTGATTCAGAAGATGGAGGTCAGTGGACACCAGTCTCTCTGTGGACTCAGTGGGGCAGGGAAGAGAACCTATTAAAATTAAAACAGAAACTATTAGAGGCCCACCTATTCTTCACCCCCACCCCTTGGATTTTTCTCTTTACGTACCACCCCCCCCATTTTGTAAGGCCTTCAATGTCTCTTCCATTCTTTCAATTATTATTATTGTTCCTTTTTTTAAAAAAATAAGAATATTTAGGAAGAGCTTACATTTTCTCGGTAGATAAAGTGAGAGTATATGGAAAAACGAGGCATGTATGTCATTCCCAATGGACTGTGGATACTATGCAAGCTAGTCTTTTGTCTATATATCCTAACATGCATTTATATAGTTTTATTTTACTTTTCATTGTTTTGCCCCCCAAAAAACTTTTCTTTGACTAGCATGAAAATATATACATATATACACTTACATATATACATATATATATGTATATACATATATATACTTACATGAATACATTTTATATGCCAAATACATTTTAGAAACATAGTACATTCAGAAGAGTAAGCTGCCAGCTTTATGGGGAACTAGACAAGATAATTAATAACGAGCATCATGGGATCCTAATGCAGTGGTGCATAAGAACCAGTAGATGGAGAAGGATGATGCACCCAGGGCCCTCTAAGGATGTCAGAAGTCTCTCATCCCAGGTAGACTGCATCTACCTGCACACCAAGCTCCCCTCATACTGTACATGCTGCTGAGCTTATTTTTCTTCTTGATCCTTCTTCCAGTCTGTCACAGCACTCCTTGGGACTCCAGCTTCTACTCTCCATTCCCGCCACATTCATCTGCCATGTCAGGGGTACGCTTCCCTTTTACCTTGGACAGGATGCGAGCATCTGTGGCTGCTCCAGTACCTGTCTCATGCAGTGAGTCAGGAGGCATTAACTTTGTCCTGACCTTGTTTTAGTATTGCAGATGCAGCTCTATTGTATTGTGTAAATACAAAGATCATGAAAGTATTTTTTTTTCAAACTCACCGGCAGGCTTAAACCGGTCTAATTCTTTTTTTAAGGATTTTTTTTTATTTAATTTTATTGGATATGTTATGTGTTTACATTTCAAATGTTATCCCCTTCCCCCCTCACACATCCCCCTCCCCCTTCTTCTATAAAGATGCTCCGACTCCCACCTCAACACCCTGGCATTCCCCAACACTGGGGAAACAAGCCTTCACAGGACCAAGGGCTTCTCCTCCTACTGATGCCAGACAATGCCATCCTCTGCTACAAATGCAGGGAGGGCCATGGCTACCTCCATGTGTACTCTTTCATTGCTGGTTTAGTCCCTGGAGCTCTGGGGGGGGGGGGGGGGTCTGGTTAGTTGATATTGTTCTTCCTAAGGGGTTACAAACCCCTTCAGCTCCTTCAGTCCTTTTTCTAACTCCACCATTCCCCAGAGAAACTGACTGGATCTCAGTGAAAAAGTACACGAAGAAAAGTTATTACTGTGCTTCAAAATGGATTCTTTCTTCTTCTCACCCAGTTTGACAGCAATGAGAAGGCGCATGCGGACTGGTGGAGATTTCAGAGACTTCTCTTTCTGTTTTTCTCAGGGATTTGCCAACTCTCACCTGCTGTACCTTCTGGCTGTGTCAGGAGAACGTCCTGGTCGTGTCGAGAAAATGCTAAGATCTATTGGTGTTGCACAAAGCAGAGATGGCATCGAGATTTCAAATTTTAAAATAAAGACAATTTAATTGTAACTTTTTCTCACGGCGTGCGCTAAGAACCACACAAAATAGTCCAGTTAAC
Source organism: Rattus norvegicus (assembly GCF_021556685.1). NCBI lineage: Eukaryota > Metazoa > Chordata > Mammalia > Rodentia > Muridae > Rattus > Rattus norvegicus. Next base: position 43,397,700 of record NC_141553.1, read on the forward strand.
GTGGCATTGATGTAAAAGAGCGATTCACTTGTCGTTTGTAAAACAGTGCCTAATCTGAGGAAGTAAGCAGTCACCTTGCCTCTCCCACCCTCTCAATATTAGACCCTCTTTTATCATTTAAAATAGAGCAACCAAAAATAGATTATACTGACAAGGAGTAATTACTGACAGCTGCATTTAATTAGCAAAGCCGATTCCTGCTCATGACAATAAAGTATTATTACATGTTTAGCTCTAGCAGGGTGAGGTGACTTTGCTAACAGAAATGGAAGACATGATTTTTTTTTCTATTTAAAATCACACACACACACATACACACAGTTTGGCTGGAATTGAGCCTGTGCTGCGTGGGAGTGTCTATGGTTTTACAAAAAGAGGGAAAAACAGTAGCTGTAAAGTGTTTTTCTTTTCCTTTCTCCTCTTTTAGGAAAACAGACAGATTGTACAACGATAAGAAGTAATCCAAAGCTGACAATTGGCTCACATTCTCGACATGTATACCATTGTTTGTGTGTGTGTGTGTGTGTGTGTGTGTGTGTGTGTGTGTGTGTGTGTGTGTCTTGGGTAGGAGTATGAGAGCATTTGGGTATCAGTATGAGAGCATTTGGGTATCAGTGATAGAAACACAATCCTTGCTCATTTGTTTTCTTTTTTTTTTTCTTTTCTTTTTTTCCGGAGCTGGGGACCGAACCCAGGGCCTTGCACTTGCTAGGCAAGCGCTCTACCACTGAGCTAAATCCCCAACCCCCCTTGCTCATTTGTAAGCTTATAATTCTTCCTCTCCTGCCTCCTCTTCTTGTATGTCTGCCACTCACCTTCTCCCTCTTTTAATCTTTTTCTTTTAATCCTAAAGACATTTCTTGGCTGCAAAATAGTTCAAAAGCATGTCTGTTCAATCTTAGAATTTGTATATACTCTTAAAAACTTCAAAATCACATGCAATGTTTATTCATTTGATTTGCTGTCCCCTTCCCTTGTTATTCCATTTGCAGACTCTACCCTACATTTCTCAGACTTGAAACATTGCACTATGTGTTCAACACTTGAGCAGTACCTACCCTGAAGTACAGAATTATTAGCTCCAGTGCATGATTGGTTGCGGCTATTTTAAAAATAACTATCAAGTGACAAAAGAAAACGCTACCATCCTTCGTTTACATAATTTCTAACGTTTAAACATGTTACTCAAGGGTACCTAAAAGTATGGTGTGTTTCCGTGGTACTGTCTTAAGGTATAAAGATAGTATTTATTTATTTAGTATATATCAAGTCGCAAAAGTAGCCTCAGTCTAAAATATTGCCGCCTTGTAATTTGCCGTTGTCTATGCTACAGTCACAGTAAAGTCAGATCTTGGATCTACGGCAATAGCAGACGAGTTGAATGTGAATAAAGAAACCCTAAACTGATCCACAAAAGAACTGAGCATTAAACTCCATCGCTTTGCCTTTTATCTCTGCTTTCACTTCTCCTTTTTCCCCAGTGTCCATAAACTAAAGAGCCAGGAGCAAAGCAAGCAGAGGCTGTGCGAGAGCAAGGCCATCCCAGAGGCTGTGTCCAGCGAGATGCCCACTCATTCATACCCTGTGACCTCTCTATTCACAGTCACAGGCTGAGGACAAAATCAATGTGTGTAAGCTAAAGAATACGTTGTCTTTGTTGGAAAATAGGAACACATCTATTAAAGGGAAACATTTTATGAGTCTTCCAGTAAGTTAACAGATTTTTATTAGAAGTAACTTCGAAGACCTAGCTGTTGTGTGGGTACTAAGTATCAATAACTTAATAGGTATGCAGTTAGAATAACTGGAGTCATTTGAATAATAAGTCATAAAGCTTCACCAATGCCCGAAATGAACGGCCCTGCCTGCCGAATCTCATCATATTCTCAGAACTACTTCTTGATAGCAGAATTTTGTTCCCGTTTTGTGATTTAGAAACAAAGGGAGAATGGTTTTTTTTCACCGTGGGCTTATAAGAGCCAAGGGCTTTGATTGAGGAAAAAAAAAGTATTTGCTCACTGGAATTGGGCATGTTTGACAACACAGTGTCTCAATTACAAAACTTCCCCAAATTAGACAGAAAATTGGAGACTACTACCCAACTGTTGTAATTACTATGCTAGTTCATAAATTAGTACTGAGGGGAGAGAGCTCAGATCCTTGATTTTAGGGATGTCAGTGAGTCAGGAAAAGTGTAAATCATTTCCTAGAGTTAAGTAAGAATTAATTCATTATTTTCTCTCTCTCTCTTTTGTCTTTTAATGTGAGAATTCCATGGAAGGCAGGAAATTTTGTTCACCAATATCTCTTGAGCATGGTAGAGTATTTCCCATCGTAGTAGCTTTTCATTAAGTACTCGGTGAATGAAATCATATATGAGGTGTTAGGGGAGAAGAACAGAGGAACAGAAAGTGGATGTGAGAGAAAAGTAAGAGGAAGTGCCCCAGGAGGAGGGAAAGCTTACACAGTAAACACCAAGTAGGACTAATCAGAGCACGATTACACCATGAGACCACAGATACTGGACAAAACTGAGTGTGTTTACCCCTTTCCTCTCCTTTCTTTCCTTATTCCCCTCTTGGTATTGTTTCCATTTTAGTTGGTGTTACCCCCACATCCATGTCTTGAATGCTCCTCCTCCAATGTGGGCCACTGTTTTGGCAAGTTGTTGAAGCCTTGAGAGATGTAGCCTGCTTAGTGGCAGAATAGAATGCCATTTGAAGGTTTTAGCCCTGCTCTGGGCTTCCTGGTCCCTATCTTTGTTATTTCAAGAATCTCCTGGTGTAGTGAACTCAGCCTTGCTTTTTCAGCCATGATGAATTGAAATCACAACTCAGTTCAGTGAGTGCTTTAAGTGTCTACCTCGAGGACCTCAGTCACAGGACAAGTGAAGTCCAACTAAAGTTTGGGTGGCTGGATTTCTGTTTGTCTTGAAATCTGCTTTATTGGTGATTGCAAGAAACCTTATCCTGACTGGAAAGTAGAATCAATAAGCAATTTGGGTATTCCTATGCAGCACGTCTTGGAATACTCTTCAATCTCTAGTCATGTTTCACATGGGCTGATTACACGTTCAGACCTATCTCGCCTTCTAAATCCTAACTTCTAAATGCAACTGTCTCTTTTAGGCCAGCATACCTTTGCAACAACAACAACAACAGCAACAAACAAACAAACAACAAAAACCAAAAACCTTTTAGCACATTTATACTCAAATACTTTAGGATCAATTTCCCAATTTGAATCCACATTAGACTAACCCAACTTGATTCCGTATTTAGGTCTTCAGCCTTTCACATGAATCTAGGCTTCTTTGCAATCTAATTAGGTTCTTATTCTAACAATTGATTAGTTGTGCCTGGCTGAAATAATTCATCCACAGTGTGGAGTCCTCAGGCTTGCCTCACCCTTGTGAGGCTCAGGCTTAAGATACATGTGATAGTGTAGAGGCTGTGTGGGTGTCTTTCAGATGCCTGTTTTAGCTGTTCATTCACTCCAAGTCTAGATTTGACTCATTGTTTAGGTCCTACTTTGGGCCAGCCCTACACATTTCCTAAGTGTTTAAAGTCTCCTTTCTCATAGTTATTGTCATGTAATCAATCACAAATTGTGGAATTTATGGTTGGTTAGCCAGTTCTATGGGTAAAGTTGTTTTGTACTTTAATGTTTCTGAGGTTGCTAAAATCATACCAGCAACTGGAATCACTATGATGTCTCGGTTCTGATCATCCTAAACTATGTGAAAAGAGGCTGCCCTGGGGATTCATTCATAGCTTATCCCTGGTCCCACCAATGTCCTTGGTTACAACTGCTGATGGTCTCTCAGAGAGAATATTCAGAGATTTTTAGGAACATTTGGACCAGTTGTTTCAAAGTTTCGAGTAGACGTTGGATGCAAAAGGCAAGAACATTATGACAAGAGAATAACTGATAAGTGATACCTCAGGTGCACAGGGGAATTAATTTGGATGGAAAAATATCAGTACAAGATTGTAGTAAATAAATCCTAGCCCATTGATAATGAAATCATTTGGAGAGAAGAGCATTTATATTTTTTTAAAACCAGGTCAGAACTATTACACTAATGTTACATCAAGAAGTTTCAACAGGTTCAAGTCTTCTCTGTTGCTCTGTACCATGGTAGAATGTCAAAAGTCACATGTAAATGACGAATAAAAGTGCTGAGTTGAATCCAGAAGCCTGTTCTTGTTACAAAGTCCTTGCCCCTCCAGGGCCAGGTTAGAGATGAGAGTTTTCAGAAAAGATATTAAAGGAAATACAGGTGTGACTTCCTCACAGAATGCAGCATAGCAGCTTCCTAGTTTTCTCACCCAGGCATTAAATTGGATGCCAATGAGACCTGGCAGCCCGTTATCTAAAGAGGAACCAGAGTGGATAAACATTTCCATGTAGTTATATTTTATATGCAATGATGACCATAGTAGTCCACAGCAGCTCTTCTCTCCAGTTTTATTTGTTTCGCATTAGTCCCTTTATCCTTTTTCCCTTTGAGTCTTACATTCTTGGGGGTTAGGAAGAAACAGGAAACAGTTACTGTGCTGTCCAGTGCTGCTGGAATCATCCTTCCTGTGGTGTGTCTGCTGACAGATTGGAGCAGAACTTCTAGCTGGCTCAGTGCTCCTCCAAAATATCCCCCCAACTCTCTTCGGTACTGGAGGTGAATTATTTGATTTTCTAAAAGAATCTTTGAAATGGGTGTTCAGCCACCTTGGTCTACAAAGCAACAACCACCTTGGTCTAAGCAACAACAACAAAAATCAATTCAGAATTTTTGATAAATTTACATTCTTTAACTTTTGTTTATTGAAATGGAAAGCAAGCTACTGTAAAAGACATATCACACAGCCCCCTAGCATGTATTGACTGCTTCTCTCATTAGAATCCTTGAAGGTAGTTCTGTATCCTACGTTTACACACGAAGAAGTTCTAGCTTAAGAAAATCATTCGAAATTGAACAGCTGAGAATTGAACTCCTATCTTACCTGTTCCATAAATTTATGGCCCCTGTTTCCAGTCACCTGCTCTGCTGTTGCCCATACTTGTAAATGCCTTGGGTTCTAGAGAAGAATGTAAGTATTCCTGCACATGGTAGAAACAGGCAAGTCTAAGACCTCACCTCTCATACTTTATCCCCACCTTCCTGCTGATCATTCAGAAAAGAATCCTTAATCACTTAACTTGGCATTAAGCATGTTTCAGGCAAATTTACCTGTGCTCCTTTCCCAGTCCCCCAAACAAATTTATTTTACAATATCCCCTTGTCACTTCTAGATGATGATGATGATGATGATGATGATGATGATGATGATGATGGTGGTGGTGGTGGTGGTGGTGGTGGTGGTGGTGGTGATGATGATGATGATGATGATGATGATGATAATAATAATAATAATAATAATAAGAAGAAGAAGAAGAAGAAGAAGAAGAAGAAGAAGAAGAAGAAGAAGAAGAAGAAGAAGAAGAATGGTTCCCTTCATTGCGGTATATCATTCTTTACTCTGGGTATTGGAAGGGAACATGATAAATTACGTCCTGGCAAATGATCAGTCTCAATGCTCCCTCACCTCTTGACAAAGCAAACTTCACTCTCTGACTGCGAATATTACAACCAAAAGGCTCTGCTCCAAATTGTCTGCATTCTGAGGCCAGTGATAGGTACAACATTTAGGAGAAATGCTGCCCAACCCAGGAAAGGAAAAAAAAAATAAAGATGTTTGTCTCTATCAGATTCCCCTGGAAGCAGCACAAGTCACACACAGTCTTCTAGTAACCAAATCCCTGTCTAGGTCAAGGCATCGAGGAAATATTGTGTTTGGGAAGTTCCATCATGTCCATCATGTCTGTACCACGAAACAAATGCTTACTCAATCTCAGTAGCATACATGGCCGTTTCATTAGGGAAGCCAAGGGAACCTTAATAGATACAAGGCATGCTAGGTGACAAGAAAAAAGGAAACATGCTGTAGAGAATTCTTTCCAATGCCCTTTCGTGGTCGCCACATCAGTGGTCTGCAGGATTCCTGTCCTGTCACAAATCTATTTCCTCACAGTTACTGCTTGCTTTAAGTGGAGATTGGTCATTGTCAACAGAGAACTCATAGGCTGCCCTATTGCCTTTTTTAATTTATAATTTATATTTAGATTCTGGAATCACTTTCTGTGATGTCAGTTCTGCAGCTGATTTTTTTTAATGTGTTATGCAAGCAAATGTGTAGATTTGCTGTAACTATAAACACAGTGCAAGGAAAAGGCAGGCTCGTCTGTCTCCTTCAGACTTGATTAGGGAAGGCTATGACGACAATATTTTTAGTATGGTCTTTCAAATTAAGGTTAAGTTGCTTTGAAGCCAGTCAGCTATGGTAGGTTTATTTATTTTGAGGGCTAGCGTGAAACAAATTGAAAATATATCCCTGTCCAAAGACACATTATGTAGCTACTTTAAAAACGCATTTATTTTTCCAGTTGCGTAGGAAATAGATTTACAGCACAGAGAAATTTCCTTGTCTGGCTTTGGTGATAGAAATTCGAAAAGAGTGAACAGTTCCATTGCTTGTGTTAATGCTACTAATACAAGTGTGAGCATTCTGTCGGCAAAGACCTTTCTGCTATCGGGACTGCATACATGAAAATATACTGGGTATTATGTTAATCTAAACCTCATAAAAGGGGCAAATTGGACAGTGATCATATTAAAAGTGGCTTTTCCCTAAGTATGATTTTAATAATTAATCTGAGAGAGAGCGTTCTATCAAATCACTGGGCTATTAAGTGGCCAGAATTTAGCAGACTGCCTGAGTTTCTCTTGCCTCCCATTAGCAAGATACAGGCAGAAGCCACGGTCAGATAAATAGCCAAATGCCACACAAAGTATACATGTATGTCCAGTGTGTACTTTCTTCAGAACACTTTACGCAGTGTCAAACCTAAGGTTGTTGAATAGAGTTCATAATGGATTATGTCTGTATCATATTAATACCGTGTCACATGTGTCTGTAAAGATCTTTACAGCCAGGAAACTTGCACTGTGTAACAAATAGCAGACACTCAATGGAAGGGCACCAGCAATGGGAAAGCAGTCCCCATTCTCTGGTAGCCTACCAGGACATGTGACCCAAAGAGTAGAAGCTCAGGTTGGATTGTGTTGAGGCCCAGTGCAAAGATCAACAGTAGTCAAGACGAGGAGATGATAGCGCTAGTAAAGCTAAACAAGAAAGACTAAGAAACAAATACTTAACGTCATCAGCAAGGAGAAACCTAGCAGAGAAAGAAAGGTCAGTCAAGTAGACTTGAGAAATAATGAACAGCTTCAGATAAAGTGAAGGCAGCGACCCCAAGGTCTGGAGTATTTTATACACTGTACTTGGGACTTGAGTCTTACCCACACCATGCTATTGGGTAAAGCAGGGGGTGCTAGAGGGGCTCCTAGCAGTTGAGTCAGTTTCTCAGTGTTTCAGTCAGTACACAAACACATCTCAAATTAGTTCAATCTATTAATTTCTTCAACACAATGTTTATTGTTCCCTTCCTAGGCATTGTTGTAGGTGCTGAGGACACTTCAGTGAACAAAAGGAAAACTAATGCTGTTTATCACTACGTATTTAATATTTCTAAAGAATTCATAGTTTGGGTTTTAACTCCTTAAATGTTGTTTTCCTTAAATTGCACATTATATACCCAGCTCTCTAGTATGCAAATCAAAAGAAATCGGTGTAGTTGCAGCTGATGTTACCGATGTTAACCTCACTGTTCCTTAGGTCACATGTATGCTCATATCACTTGCAAATTGTATCAGTATCAGCTAGGAACAAAGGAAGAAGGTACAGATGGTGGCCCATGAACACTTGGCTAAAAGAATCACACAGTGTACCCTGAAAGAACCACGCTATGATATGACTACATTAATGTTAAGGGAGAAGTCAGAAAGCCCCAAGGAAATTTATTACATGAGCATCCATGGCCTAGTGCACCCAGAAAAACATCAGAAGGGCTCAGAAGACATCATGAGTTAACATGAAACCACTAAATACCACATGTGACATACATGATCCCAAACTATTCAGGAGGCTGAGGCAGGAGGATCAAGTGCTTCCAGGATTAGAATCACCATGGATCACACAAGAAAGCCATATTTCTTGAAGAACAAAATAAAAGGAAAGAAAAAAATAAACATGTCTATTAGACATTGAAGTGTTTAGAAAATAGACAGCCTAAATGTCTAGTCTGGTCTGGCCCGGCCTTAGTTGTCTGTGACTTTAGTCTGATTCTTAGTTTCACCAGAGTGTCAGTCTCCTCCCTATCTTATGAAAACCTGAAAAGAATTTAGATAATCGTGCATAAAGTCCCAAGAATAAAAATATCTTTCCCAACATGAATTCCTGAATATATATTCTAAGGAATGTTTATATATTCTCTGTAACAGGTTCTGTCCATTTTATTTATCATCATTATCAACAGTAGTATTAGTATTTCTTCATTCTAGTAAATGGCTGAATGAAAATAGAGAATGGCTTGACTTGAGGTACCATCCCTTTCTATAAGGGATAAGAAACATGATGAGACTCGAAACTATCTGGATAGTGGTGGAGCTCCTGAAAGAGAAGTTTAAAAACAGCCATAACAATGATAAAACAGGCTGGTAGAGACCCACTGACAGCATGTGTGCAAAGGAGCTGTGCTAATGGGATGTGGGTTATTGGAACTAAATTCTCATAAAAACCCCTCAGTGTTTACTCATATAGCTGAACAAATTGAGTGTTTTTCATACAGTCAAATTTTATTAAAGCATACTAAAATATAATGCTTTAAGATATGAAATGCTTTATAATATACAAATCAATATGTACGCTCTCCAGAAAATATCACTAAGCTATCCAGCAGACAATACGAATTCATGCACAAATAGAATTAGTACTTCTTTGTGTGTATGTAGGTGTGTGCAAGTGTATGTGAAGGTTGAAGTCAGATATCTTCTTCAGACTCTCTACTTTACTTATGAAATAGAGTCTCTCACTGAACCAGGAGTTCACCATTTTAGCTAGTCAGCAAACTACGGGGATTCTCCTGTGCCCATCTCTTCACTGCTGAAATTGCAGGCATGCATGTGACCACACTTGCAACACTTACAGCTAATATTTCTAAAGTAAGCTTTACACTGCTTTCACATGGTTGGACCCAGATATTATGGAAATGATCAGTAAAGACTGGTAACACTATATGCATAAATGAGGATAATTTGCAAAAACATTCTTCTCTTTAGGTATACATATCACTGCCAGCAGTTGTATTTTTGAGCCCCAAAGGAGAAAAATTTATCTAAATCATAAGATCTGCCTAATGATGCATATAAATTGGGTAATTTCAAGGAAATATATTAAGAAAATTAAACATCATTTGGGTAGAGAAAGGATTGAAGGAGCTGAAGGGGCTTGCAACCCCATAAGAACAATAATACCAACCAACCAGAGCTCCCAGGGACTAAACCACTACCCAAAGACTATACATGAACAGACCCATGGCTCCAGCTGCATATATAGCAGAGGATGGCCTTGTTGGGCACCAATGGGAAAAGAAGCCCTTGGTCCTGCCAAGGCTGGATTCCCTCAGGGATGTCAGGGCAGGGAGGCAGGAAGGGGCTGTGATTAAAAAAGAAAGAAAGAAAATTAAACATCAGTGACTCTTACCTTCTCTAATGTTAAAATGAATGAACTTCAAAAATAGCAGTAAGTTGTAATCAACTTCTGTATAGTCTATTCATCAATAAATTCTTAAACCATACATCTCTTCATGGTCACTATTTTGGTTTTTCATTTGTTTCTGCTTTCCTTTGATTTTTTTTGTAATAAATATAACAAAGCAAAAAAAAAAAGGTCACCAAGTTAATTAGACTACTTGTGTCATATTTCTCTGAGGTCTAATAGGAGCTGATAAAATAGTCGTTTAGGGGACTCTTAATAGCTAATAAAATGTACTAGGTTACAGTGTGGTGCTGGAGTTTCCTTTTAGTTAGTTCTCATAAGGACTTGATGGATTAGGTTGCTCTTGCTCTAGAATATCTCTTTACTGACGCACGCTCCCATGGCAGCCAAGAAGTCTCCTCATTGCTCAATGCTTCCACAAAATCCAAGAGGCAAAACAAACATTTGAGCTTAGGTAAACTGATCCCAGACTACTGGTAACCGAGAGGCTGTCTACTCTAAGCTTCATTGTAAACTGCAGGAGAAATGTGGTAATAGAAAAGGTGTTCAAAGTTAGAAGAGTAATGACTCAAGTGAGCCTTGTGTAGGAACAGAAGATGGTTTTCTGCAAGGCTGTGATAGACAGAATTAATGATCTCTATCTTATTGACATAAATTTGCCTATCAAAGGTCTCTGTTACAGGACAGTTATTTTTAAGAAATAATCTGCTTAGAGATTAAAGATTGCGAGGGCTAAAAAAAAAATTGCTCATTGAATAAAGGCTCTTTCTACTCAAAAGACTTGGATTTAATCACTAGTAACCCACATAGAGGAAGGAGAGGACTGACTCATTTAAGTTGCCCTCTGACCTCTGCACATTCCACGGGTGTGCTAGGGCATGTCTATGTACACTAAACACATGTATGTAAAAAATTGCAAAGCCACTTAAAATGTCTCAGAAATCTAATACCAGACATGGTTAAGAAGGAAAAACAGTATGTTGGGCAGATTAGCAATAATTAGGTAGGTCATTTACAAAAGTAATACGGGTGGAATTTGAAATTATGATGACTTGAGTTGATGCACAGCTAACATTTTAAAAAAAGATATCGACTATGCTTCTGTTAGTATAGACATTCAAGCTTTTCCTAATCACCTATGCTATGGGCCATATATGATGAGGACAGACTAGGGTGTACATCCCAGAACTGTGAGCCACAAATAGTGAGGTATATAATGGTAGAGATTAATGAGCCTTGGCAGGTCAGGGTACAGGATCTGAGATGACATCTGCTCGCACTGCCGTGAGCTTAACTCTTGCCAGTGCTATGAACTTTCAAAGGAAGAAAACCTCAGTTCATCAAATAAAGTATTCTAAGTTTCAAATTGAATTAACAGTGATATTAGCAAGGCCATCTTGCTTCCTTCTGGGTAAGTTTTAATGTTTAGATGATCTGGAAGCAAATCGCTAGCCATTCCTTCCAAAATACACTGCTTCTCCAATCCTTCCTTTTCATCCAGCCTACTCACAAGCATCATCATTATGCAGTAGTCCATAAGTTCACTTATGAATATTTAAGTGTGCCTAGTGTTAATTTCACTTCCCAATTAAAGTATAAGCTCTATTAAGTAAGGCACCACATCACATTTTGCTACTAACTCGGCACCAAGGCTACTCACTAAGTACTCTGAAATATCTGTGAAAGAACAGATTAATGAATAAAATGTTTTCTTTTTAAGCCTTGAATAATAAAACATTGAATAATGTTCTACTAAAGTATCATATCTATAGACAACTCACCATACTGAAGAATATTTTTCTTACAGCATTTGAAAACTGCTAGAAAATAGTTTCATGCTTGCAACAAGAACCTTTATTTGTTTGTTCTTAAGATTATAATATAATTTTAACATGTCTCCTTCCAAAGTCTCCCATATATCCTCCTTGTTCTCTCTCAAATTCATAACCATTTTTCACTAATTATTGTTCCTTTTTTCCTAAATAAAACCTGCTTGGTCTATATAATATTACTGGTATGCATGTTTTCAGGGCTGACCATTTGGAGCTGGATAACTCTTGGTGTATTCTTTCCTTGGGGAAGGCTATTTCCCCTTTATTTCTGTAGTTGCCTTTGGGTAGAGATGAAGCATTGTGGGCTACTTCCTCACCCCATTCACGTTAGCATGTTTATCAGCAGCCTCCTTGCTCAGCTCAAGCAGCCATGTTGGTGTGATTGTATGTATGTAGCTTCTCACACTACTAGGAGACACAAAAGATTAGGCAGAAAACTCCTGGTCCTTTGGCACTTACAATATCTTTTTCTTTTTTTTTTTAAACTTGGGTATTATTTTATTTACATTTCAAATGTCATCCCTATTCCCGGTTTCCCATCAATAACCCCCATATCCCATCCCCTCTCCCCCTGCTTCTAGGAGGGTGTTCCCCCACTCACCCACACACCCTTTTCACCTTCCCCCTCCCAGATATTCCCCTACACTGGGGCATTGAGCCTTGGCAGGACCAAGGGCTTCCTTCCCATTGATGCCCAGCAAGGCCATCCTCTGCTACATATGCCACTGGAGCCATGGGTCTGTCCATGTGTACTGTTTGGACAGTGGTTCAGTCCCTGGAAGTTTTGAATGGTTGGTTTTGTTGTTCTTAAGGGATTGCAAACCCCTTCAGCCCCTTGCATCTCCAACTCCTCCATTGGGGACCCCATTTTCAGTTCAGTGGTTGGCTGTGAGCATCCTCCTCTGTAGATGTCATGCTGCCTTGGCAGAGCCTCTCAGGAGACAGCTATATCAGGCTCCTGTCAGCATGCACTTCTTGGCATCAGCAATATTGTCTGGGTTTGGTGGCTGATTATGGCTGGATCTCCAGGTGGGGCAGCCTCTGGATAGCCTTTCCTTCAGTCTCTGCTCCAAATATTCCTCCTGTGAATATTTTTGTTCCTCTTTCTAAGAGGGATTAAAGCATCCACATTTTGGTCACCCTTCTTTTTGAGCTTCATGTGATCTGTGGATTGTATTTTGGGTAATCCGAGCTTTTCGGCTAATCTCTACTTATCAACAAGTTCATACTATGTGTGTGGGTTTTTGTTGTTGTGGTGGTTGTTGCTGTTGTTGTTTTGTTTTTTTCTTTGCTTTGCTTTGTTTTGTTTTGTGATTGGGTTACCTCACTCAGGATCATATTTTCTAGTTCTATCCACTTGCCTAAGAATTTCATGAAGTCATTGTTTTTAATAGCTGACTAGTACTCCATTGTGTGACTTTACCGTATTTTCTGTATCCATTCATCTGTTGAGAGACATCTGGATTCTTTCCAGCTTCTGACTATTATAAATAAGGCTGTGATGAACATAGTAGAGCATGTGTCCTTGTTTTATTTTGGAGCACCTTTTGGGTCTATGCCCAGGAGTGGTATATCTGGGTCCTTAGGTGGTTCTATGTCCCATTTTCTGAGGAACCTCATAACTAATTTCCAGAGTGGTTGTACCAGCATGCAATCCCACCAATAATGGAGGAGTGTTCCTCTTTCTCCACTTCCTGGACAGCATCTGTTGTCAGCTGAGTTTTTCATCTTGTCATTCTCACTGGTGTGAGGTGGAATTTCAGGGTTGTTTTGATTTGCATTTCCCTGATGACTAAGGATATTGAACATTTATTTAGGTGCTTCTCGGTCATTCGATATTCCTCAGTTGAGAATTCTTGGTTTAGCTCTGTACCCCATTTTTAGTAGAGTTATTTGACTCTCTGGAGTCTAACTTCTTGAGTTCTTTGCATATAGTGAATATTAGACCTCTATTGGGTTTCGGATTGATAAAGTTCTTTTCCCAAATTGTTGGTTGCCATTTTGTCCTATTGACAGTGTCCTTTACGTTACAGAAGCTTTGCAATTTTATGAGGTCGCATTTGTCTATTCTTGACCTTAGAGCATAAACCCTGGTGTTATGTTCAGGAAATTTTCCCCTGTGCCTGTGTTCGAGGCCCTTCCCCACTTTTTTCCAATTTGTTGAGTCTTTCTGTTTTTATGTGGAGGTCCTTGATACACTAGGACTTGAGCTTTGTACAGGGTTATAAGAATGGATTGATTGGCATTCTTCTATATCCTGACCTCCAGTTGGACCCACATCATTTGTTGAAAATACTATCTTTTTTCCATTGGATGGTTTTAGCTCCTTTGTCAAAGTTCAAGTGACGATAGGTGTGTGGGTTCATTTCTGGGTCTTCAATTCTATTCCACTGATCTATCTGTCTGTCTTTGTATCAATACCATGCGGTTTTTATCACTATTTCTCTGTAATACTGCTTGGGGTCAGAGATTGTGATTCCTTCAGAAGTTCTTTTATTGTTGAGAATATTTTTTGCTATCCTGGGTTTTTGTTATTCCAAAGAAATTTTCAAATTGCTCTTTCTAACTCTATGAAGAATTGAGTTGGAATTTTGATGGGGATTGCATTGAATCTCTAGATTGCCTTAACATGATATCCATTTTTACAATATTATCCTGCCAATCCATGAGCATGGGAGATCTTTCCATCTTCTGAGATCTTCTTCAATTTCTTTCTTCAGAGACTTGAAGTTCTTGTCATACAGACCTTTCACTTGCTTGGTTAGAGTCATATTGAGTTATTTTATATTATTTGTGGCTATTGTGAAGGGTGTCATTTCCCTCATTTCTTTCTCAGCCTGTTTATCCTTTGAGTATAGGAAGGCTACTGATTTGTGTGAGTTAATTTTATATCCAGCCACTTTGCTGAAGTTGTTTAGCAGGTTTAGGAGTTCTCTGGTGGAACTTTTGGGGTCTCTTAAGCATACTATCATGTCATCTGCAAATAGTGATATTTTGAATTGTTCCTTTCCAATTTGTTTCCCTTTGACATCCTTTTGTTTTCTGATTATTCCCACTAGGACTTTGAGTACTATATTGAATAGATAGGAAGAGAATGGGCAGCCTTGTCTAGTCCCTGATTTTAGTGGGATTGCTTCAGGTTTCTCTCTATTTAATTTGCTGTTGGCTACTAGTGTGCTGTTGACCACTGATTTGCTATATATTGGTTTTACTATTCCTGATCTTTCCAAGTCTTTTTACATGAAGGGGTGTTGAATTTTGTCAAATGCTTTCTCAGCATCTAATGAGATGATCATGTGTTGATTTCCCTTTGAGTTTATTTATATAGTGGATTATATTGATGGAATTTTGTATACTGAATAGTCCCTGCATTCCTGGGATGAAGCCTACTTGATCGTGGTAAATGATAGCTGTGATATGTTCTTGGACTCAGTTTGTGAGAATTTTATTGATTATTTTGCCATCGATATTCATGAGGGAAATTGGTGTGAAGTTCTGTTTCTTTGTAAGGTCTTTGTGTGGTTTACGTATAAGCATAATTGTGTCTTTATAAAGGAATTGGGTAGTGTTCCTTCTGTTTCTGTTTTGTGGAATAGTTTGGACAGTATTGGTATTAGGTCTTCTATTAAGGTCTGATAGATTTCTGCACTAAAGCCTTCTGGTCCTGGACTTTTTTTGGTTGGGAGTCTTTTAATGACTCCTTTTGTTTCTATAGGACTTATGGGACTGTTTATATGGTTTATCTAATCCTGATTTAATTTTGGTACCTGGAATCTGTCTAGCAAATCTTTCTGCTCCCTCTTCCACAGGGTTCCCTGAGCCTTAGGGACAGGGATTGCATTATAGATTTATCAGTTACAACTAGGATCCACAGGTCTGCATTTTGATAGCTATGGTTTTCTTTAACACCTCCGTCTGCTTCAAAATGAAGTTTCCTTGACGAAAGGTGAAGATCACATTTATTTCTGCGTTCTGTGAAAGGTGAATTTCACATTTATTCATGCATGAATTTTTGTTAAGGTGTATGCTGATTTAGTAAATTAGTGGCTGTAGGTTCTCTTCCAATAATCCTGACTTCAGCTAGTTCTGAATTGTTGACTATATTTCCAGAATCAAACCTAATTTTCTTCTTGTTAAGTGGTTGATAAACCCAATTAGAGAGCTGCTGGTTACTGCAAGGCAGTCATGCCACTACTGCATGCACCCTTAGGGTTATCGTACCACACTGGTTGTTGCAATTCATAGGTATTAAAATGAGTAGAAATATTCGTTGCATTCCCTGTTTGGGGAAGACGTGCAGCTAGACCCCAACCATGTCACTAGCTCTTTGAGTCAGTGCCACAGTGCAAAATATTACTTGGGGAAGAGGACACCACTTCTACCTGATAACATGCTATCATCCAGAAATCTCTTCCAAGATTGACCTATGTGCTTTATAAAAACGAAAGTAAGATGATTTACCTTTAAAAGAAGCTTTAGCCTTCTGAAGGTATCAGACATTTATCTGCAGTTTGGCATTTTCACATTTGAAAGACAGAATTAAAACTTTAATTACTTACACAATCACTGGACAGTTTATATGAATCTCTAAGCTCTTAGATCAGTTGCCTGTAACAACCTTCAATGATCCTCCCTTTAAACACACAATTTGTTTTCAGAAGGAACATCTCATTTCTCAATCTGACTGTCTATCTTCTATGCAACAGTTTTATTGTCTTAAAACTTAAAAGTGTCAACAAAACATGAGAACACCTTCCTAATCCATAGTTTATTCCTTTTATGTAAGCTAACCTGAAACATAATTTATGAAATTCTATGAAAACATGTTTCATATCCTAAAATGTAAATCAAAAATTGCTTTTAAAGTCTTAGAAATAAATTATCCGGATGTTTTATTTAACTTACTCAAATAGGAGATATTGATTTTATAGTAATATTAATATCAGAGTAACAAATAATATTTCAGTCTACCTGTTGCCCAGTGATTAAATGTTGTCCTGTAAAATGTGGGTAATCTGCCTGTCATAGCATCTCTTATGCATTTTCCCTACCTTTTGGATCAAGTTGTCAACACTTTTAGTAGATCTAGACTAAGCTCCATTTCTGCTTTCCATTTCTTGTCCCCTTGGAATAGAAAAAAAATCATCAATTTGATTTCATTGCTCATTTGATATGTGACAGAATAAACAATACTGGATGTGTTCCAGGTCCACATTATGTTTAGTGCCATCCCTCCTCCAACAGATGGCCAATGTGGTGTTTGCTTTATGGGTGTCCTTAGACCAGGCTGCTTCCTGCATCACTGGTTTATTGCAACTGGTAGTGATATGGTTGGAAGAGTAGGATCCAAAAGCAGATGACATGATGCAATTTACACAAATAATTATCAGCACACAGGCAAACTGCTTAAATACAAAAATAACTCCTGTGGAGGATCCTCACTCACTGATGGCCCAATTCACTTTATATTACAATAAACTCAATAATGGTTAATAGAAAAAGTCACATGCCTGCTTCCATTTCTCTTAATGACCCTGAAGGGGTAGGCTACAGCATGAATGAAAAGACGGTATGTTTTCAAAGCCTTGGCAGCCTGCAGTGACCTTCAGTAGAGATGAAATGCTCTGCTGACTAGAGGAACAATTGAGCTGAAACCAGTGAGGCGAGGTGAGACTTCCCAAATTAAAAGCCGCCAGCAACTGCCCAGACAAGAAGAGAATGAAAAGAATATCACTCTGCAAGTGATTTTATGCAAACATTAACAAACGGAGAAAGAGAATTCACATAAAAGAAACACTTTTATCATAGTGGCATATGCATATGGAATCTAGATCACTGACTGTTGAAAAACCTGTTGAAAAACATAAATCAATAAAAACCAGACCTTTTATATAAAACGGTGCACGGAGGAAAGAGTGGTGTGCCTGATTTCTGACACTCACATTGTTTTCTCTCCATCCTTGAACTCACGGTGCATCGACGGACCATGCATGTGAAGACTTGCCTGATATTTATTGTGAAATGTGGTGTTGGGGGGGAGCCCACTAATAGGAGATCTTTGAGAGTATTTACCATTTTTGATTTGGGGGAAAATAATTGAATACGGTGAGGTATCTAGTAATTTATTCGAAGGTTAAAACAACCTCTGAATGTGTCCTTAGGATAAAAACCAAATGAACCAGAAAACTAAAAATGCATATCTTGCATTTCTGTAAGAAAAAAGGAAAACTGTAGGAGACAATAAGTACATGGTGTGCTATACCCTAGTGCCAGATGTGGCAATTCTGCCAAAAGGCTGATAAGTAATCCTGGCCCTCATTTAATGCTTACATACTCTCCACATGAAATTTTATGTGCACAAATAAAAATGATTCTATATCCATAAATGTTGTATTGTTCATACGTTATTCAAGCTAAAATTATTCACTTTCCACAAATGCATACTTAAATTGAAACAGAGAACAGTGACAGATAGACGTGGTAAAAATACTATAAAACTGAGAATATCTTCACTTCAAACTTGTTTGGAAAAATATTTGCCCTTACTGAGCCATGTGCAGTCCCAGAAGAGCCTTGGCAATACGCTCTAGATGGTGTACGCCTATCAATCCTCTTTGCAGTTACTGACCTACATAATATCTGTGCCAAGCCTTTATGTCTGAAACTTCTGAGTGCTAAGCATGAATAACGAATGAAGTTGTAGGCATCCATTTCTGCCTACTGCTTATGGATGAAGAAAACATACATAAGTGAAAATTTAACACAAAAGGGATTTGGTCAGGAGTCACTTCGCTTCTTTGGATTTTTTTTTTTCTTTTTCGATCACAATCACGTGTGAATTTGTTGAACACTGACTTATTTCTACAGGCAGAGCACAAACAGTGTTCTTGACCCCACGAAAGCATATGAAACACTCACTTTCCACCCAGAAATTGCTCAAAATCCTAGATTTTATTCCATGAACTCTAGAGACACTTTAATGTTTGCTGTCTACCAACTGCTCGTAGGCTCTCTCCCCTATAGTTCCTTCACTAACTTCCCTCTGTGATATAAAACTGACGCTCTCAGATGTGCTATTCGAGCAGCAGCAACAGCAACAGTCTTGAGAACTTACAGAGCTGCACCAGCTGAATTAGGAAGTCAGTCTCAGTCTTCAGAAAGTAGCCCTCCCACTGACTGACGTGAGAAATCCCTTCATCTAATTCATATTGAAGAATCTGTTTTAATCACTTGAAAAATACCGAATTTACATAATAACGGGAACACGTCAAGTATGCATCTTGGTCAGTTTTGGAAAAATTAATGACTATTAAATGACTATTAAATGACTTTAATGACTATTAAAGTCAAGATGTTTTTACATATACCTTACATTTTTTACAGTCCGAAACCCCATTTGCTCCTAGCACGTGATCTGATTTCTACCACCATTGTTTACTGTTGTCCACATTAGAACTTCCTACACATGAAATCAGCCTTTATTTCCTTAAGATAATTTGTTTTGAAATTGACTATTTAGACTTCATCATTAATTTAAAAATTCATTAATCTTTAACTTTTAGTCATGATGCATTGAATGACTTCATCCTTTCACCTGTCATTAGACAGCTATATTGATTATAGTTTTGGATTCTTGTGAATAAAGCATTCTTCTGAACACCATTCTTCTGTATGCCTGGTGGGTGTGTTTATGTTTATCTAGGGATAGAGGTAGAACTACTGAATGCTGTTTTCGAGTGTATGCTACCGTGACTTAATTCCAAAAGGAGCATAAAAGTCCCATCTTCATCCACATCACCACCCAGATTGGCTATTTTGAGTGTTTTGTTATTGAAACTGCTATGTTCCTTGCTGTTGGATATGGTTTTAGATTTTAATTTTTCTTTCATGTTTTTGTTAGCCGTGAGTTTTTCTTTTATAATGATGTCTCCGATCACTTCTTCTGGCCATTTTTCAATGGGTTGAAAACTTACGGATTGTATTGCTGTGACAAACACCACAAAGAAAGCAACTGGGAGAGGACAGGGTTAATTTGACTTACACTTCCACATCATAAGCCATCATTTAAGGAAGTTCCGATAGGAGTTCAAACAGGGCAGAAGCTGAAACAGAGGCTATGGAGGGATCCTGGTTGCCTGTTTCCATTCTTTCTGCTGTCCCTCAGGGTTTCACTCTTACTCCCCCTGCCCCAATACATGATCCTGTTCTCCTTTTCCCAGACTCTATCCCTCCCCTCTCCCACCCAGTTCAATCCCTCTCACTGCCCTCTGTTTTCTTCTCCCTTCCAAGTAGGTTTGAAGCATCCGCACTTGGGTACTTCGGCTTTTTAACCTTCTGGAGTTCTGTGGATTGTGTTCACAGTATTCTGTACTTTTTTGACTAATAGCCACTTATTTTTTTTCATCTTTATTAACTTGGGTATTTCTTATTTACATTTCAATTGTTATTCCCCTTCTTGGTTTCCAGGCCAACATCACCCGAGCCCCTCCCCCTCCCCTTCTCTATAGGTGTTCCCCTCCCCATCCTCCCCCCATTACTGCCCTCCCGCCAACAATCACATTCACTGGGGGTTCAGTCTTGGCAGGACCAAGGGCTTCCCCTTCCACTGGTGCTCTTACTAGGCTATTCATTGCTACGTATGCAGTTGGAGTCCAGGGTCAGTCCATGTATAGTCTTTGGGTAGTGTAATAGCCACTTATTAGTGACTACATGGCCACACATGTCCTTTTGGGTCTGAGATACTTCACTCAGGATAATATTCTCTAGTTCCAACCATTTGCCTGCTAAACTCATGATGTCCTTGTTCTTAATAGCTGAGTAGTATTCCATTGTGTAAATGAGCCACATCTTCTGTATCCATTCTTCTGTTGTGGAATATCTGGGTTGTTTCCAGCTTCTGGCTATCACAAATAAGGCCACTATGAATATAATGGAGCACCTGCCCTTGTGGCATGGTGGGGCATATTTTGGATATATAGGTTTGGTATAGATGGGTCTTCAGCTAAATATCTTTCCAATTTTGAGTGGAACCTTCAGTTGATTTCCAGAGTGGTTGTAGCAGTTTGTAATTCCACCAGCAATTCAGGAATGTTCCTCTTTCCCCACATCCTTGCCAACATGTGCTGTCACCAGAGTTTTTTTTTTTTTATCTTAGGCATTCTGCTTGGTGTAAGGTAGAATCTGAGGGAAGTTTTGGGTTGCATTTCCCTGATCACTAAGGACTTGGAACATTTCTTTAAGTGCTTCTTGGACATTCAAGATTCCTTTGTTGTGAATTATCTATTTAGTTCTATATCCTATTTTTGATTGGGTTGTTTTGTTTTCTGGAGATTATCTCCTTGAGTTCTTTATATATTTTGGATATTACCCCTCTATCAGGTGTGGGTTAGTGAATATTTTTCCCAATCTGTAAGTTGACCAATTTGTTCTATTGACTGTGACCTTTACAGAACAGAAGCTTTTCAGTTTTACAAAGTTCCATATATCAATTCTTGGTATTAGAGCCTGAGTCATTGGAGTTCTGTTTAGGAAATTTGTCCCCATATCCATGAGTTCAAGGTTCTATCCCACTTTCTCTTCTATTAGATTCAGTGTATTTGGTTTTATGCTGAGGTTCTTGATCTACTTGGACTTGAGCTTTGTGCAAGGTGACAATTATGAATCTATTTTCATTTTTCTACAAACAGACTGCCAGTTATACTAGACCATTTATTGAAGATGCTTTCTTTTTTCCATTGTATATTTTGCCTTCATTGTCAAAAATCAGGTGTCCATAAATGTGTGGTTTTATTTCTGGGTTTTCAATTCTATTCCATTGATCAACCTCTCTGTCTCTGTTTCAATACCATGCTTCTCTTACCACTATTGCTCTGTAGTACAGCTTGAGATTAGGGATGGTGTTTCCCCAGAAGTTCTTTTATCATTAAGAATTGTTTTTGATATTCTGGCTTTTTTGTTTTTCCATATATAATTGAGAATTGCTCTTTCTGTGTCTTTGAAGAATTGCTTTAGAATTTTGGTGGACATTGCATTGAATCTGTAAATTGCTTTTGGTAGATGGTCATTTTTACTATGATAATCCTACCAATCCATGAGCATGGGAGATTTCTCCATTTTCTGAGGTCATCTTCAATTTCTTTCTTGAGAGACTTGACGTTCTTTTCATGCAGATCTTTCACTTGCTTGGTTAGAGTTATCCCAAGATATTTTATATTATTTGTGACTATTGTGAAGGGTATTGTTTCCCTATTTTCTTTCTCAGCCGGTTTATCTTTTGTATAAGGGAAGGCTACTGATTTGTTTGAGTTAATTTTATATCTGGATACTTTGCTCACCTTGTTTTATATAGATCTCAAGATTGCCAGCCCAGGGATTGCACCGCCCACAATAGCACCACCTCATCAGTCACTAATTTTTTTTAAAAAAATTGCTGTACAGTCTTGCCTACAACCAGATTTTATAGAGGCATTTACCTGATTGAGGTTCTGTCCTCTCAGATGAGTTTAGCTTGTGTCAAGTTGACATAAAACCAGCCAGCACAGATGATTTTCTTATTATTCAACTGTATTTTTAATTATAACTTTTGTTTCTGAATCCAAGTTTTTAGTGCCATTATTACATGCATTATAAATATTTGCTCCCAGTCTGTAACTTGCCTTTTTCATTTTCTTGGTAATTATTTCCTGAAATAAGCAATTATAATTCTAATGAATTCAATTTACAAGTTTTTTTTTCTTTATGACACTAATGATTGGATCTAGAGTTTCCTAGGCAAATGTTCTACCCTTGAGCAATACCCCCAATTCTTTTCATATTCTATTTTCAAAAAGGGCTCACCCAGGTGGGATTTAAACTTAAAACTCATTTAACCTCAGCCTCTGTAGTATCAGATTATCCTATCTGTTGAGATTTTGGTGTTTGTTTAACTTTTCCATTTGGTTTAGAAATCTTTATCTGTCTCATAATGTTCTGTGACATATATTGGATAAGACAAACAATTTAGCTGATATATTAATGATATAGCTTACATTCTATTTAGGACTAATCATATTTTATGGAGAGTATGGAGATTAAAACCAATATTTTTTGTTTGTCCTTTGTCTCCATTTAGGTATCTATTTCCAGCACATTTGTAAAACTTCAAAAAAGTATTTGGGCTTTTTATTGTTATTGTTTGGTTGGTTGCTTTTTGTTTGTGTTTTATCTTTCAAAAATATTTTACATTTCTTTTTAAATTTTAAAATACTTTCCATCATTCTTAGAGTTTTGAACTTGATGTTAGTTTTCAAACTTTAACAAGAGATCCAACTATTCTTGCAGAATTTAGTACTTACCTAAATATAAGCACTAGTTTGCTCTAGTTTTTCCTAGAAGGGAAAGAAAAAATGTTCATCTTCCTGCATTTCAAAGGCAGATGTTAAACTTTAAATAAAATGACTTAATAATGAGAGAATTAGGAAAACATGCAATGATTTAGCAAGGACTATAGAAAGTACTTTGCACATGGATATCTTCTTAGCTGGCAGTAATATTTCAAATAGCTTGATTTTTAAATTAAGATATAAACAGGGAGTAATTTAATTCAGCCATAATCCCTCTGCTCAGAAGTAAGCCCTCATAATGCACTGGTACATGTACCTTCAAATATGAGATCAAAATGCCAAAATGAAGCTAATGCTTCCCTTAGGACACTGTAGAGTTAGTATGGCATCCTACTAGGTATAATTTTTACATTCATGTCTGATTTTTTTAAATGGAAATATTTGTTTCAATGAATAAAAATGGCAGCTCTGTTTCTTCATTTATATAATTTATTGTTCTGCCTGAACATCCAATTTTGGTGTCTTTGCCTGTATCAGCATTACTCAACCTCAGAGGATATTTATAGTCTGCAAGTTTAAACTATGCAGTGGCCAAACTCTATTTTTCAGAGGACATTTGATTGCTTAAATGAGTTTATGTAAGTTGAACTATGCTAAAGTACTGATATATGCACTTATCACTGAAAATTATGAGATAATATAATTTTATCATTAAACATGCATCTAACACATACTGATCATCTTCAAGACTTTATCTACAATACAAATGATTTGAAAAACAAAAGATTTTTCTGAGTGTCAAGGAGGAAAAAAGAAGCTATTTGGTTAGTAAACACTGTTGCCTGTTCTATCACCAAAAGCATTTTTAATACTTTGGGCATAATTAATCTTAACAGTACCTATGAGTTTGAAGATGGATTGGAACTGCTGTAGACATTCATTTTCACACCACATAGATGAGTCTAAACATTTCCTTTTTTCTTTGTTGAAAAGTAGCTACCATCCCAAACATTTCCAATGGAAGCACTTCTTAGTCATTTGAGCATCAGGTGCTGTATGGGATAAATGCATGGGTCATCCTTAGGGTCCTGTCACAGAAATCACGCACTGAGTATCGTCAGAGTGCTATTGTGTAATAAATGTGTTTACTATCGTCAAGAAACCACCTACTAGGGCCTTGAAAACTTGAAAAGGTCTTGTTAACTGTTAGAATTTGAGTTTGCAGCTAAATTTGTCTTCTGTGGAAACTACAGCATTATTTTTTCTTCTAACTATTCCATGGAACGAAGTGCGGCTATTTCCCTGCTGCTGAAAGAGTAAGCTTGCACGTGAGGCTTTTATTACCTCAGAGATTTTCTACATATTATCCTTCAGACCCTGGCAAAAGCTTGTTGAAGAAAGGAGCCTAGAAACTCTTTTCTTTAGATTGACTTTTATAGTTATGAAATAAATATTGGAGAAAGCCCTGGTAGGCAATATTTAATGTAAACTTAATTTTCTGCTTAAAATGTTCAACAATTTTGGTGCGAAGACAAATGTAGTGTTATATTTTTTTCAGTCTTTTCTGCTTCATATTGAAAAATGATGATGCCTAACACCAAAGGATTTATGACTTTTTCAACCCAAGGTTACTATTTAATTCATTACTGGATAGATAATACTTTAGAAATACATGTATGTGTCTGATTGGCAAGTCATTTCTATAGGAAGAAGTTTTACCTATTAACTACTTAAATCCACGCCCTGGGCAACTCTTTTTGTACTGTAAGTATCTTACAAGCTTTGGGGATTTTGAAGAAAATACCTTCTAGAGAGTTCATTTCCTCTGGTGCATATGTGGATAACGAGAAAGAATTTCTTAGACCATGACCAAAGAGACTCTCTTTTCAGCCTCTGGGAGACGTCTTGTGAAAAGTCGGCCTCCTTGGGCTTACTTCCTCTTTTTAACTCTGCTTTATTAAAGTGAGAGGAGAGGCTCCATTAGCCACATAGCAAAGGAATTCAATGGTCTCTCCAGAAAAAGTGCTTCGTGGAATCAGGTCTCAATCTTGCTTCCTACTTTGCCAGGTTATGCAAAAGTGGTCTGCAGACTGCTGCCCTCTTGTTTTATACCTTCCTGACTGAGAATTCTGGGTCTTCCATGACAAGTGTGCCTCAGCCACCAGGAGGTAGGATGTCCCCAAGGGCACATCAAGACGTTTCTGGCATGAGGGAGCAGAAGGAGATCCACTTCGCTGCCATGTGTATAGCTCCTGTCTCTTTACTTGGGCTGTTCCTCCTTCCGAAACAAACCTTCTAGGCACTGCAATGGCTAAGTCAAAATATTGTGAAAGAGCGGGTTCCTTCTTGTGTTTATCCTGAAGTGGTCAGTGAACCACAGAGTAGGTGTAAATTGAGACTGTTCTGCTCTATGCAGACCAGTCAGACAAGAGTTAAAAAGTTATTAATAGATATAGGATTGAAAAAGAGCTTGTAAAATGTCAGCTTATTCCTGATACATTCCACACTTATTAGTAGGTAAAATTCAACTCAACATTTTAATAGGTGTTTAGTCTTACTTCATGAAATAAAAACTATTCTGGTATTTACTTATTTCTTCCCCATGATCAGTGGCAGGATATATATTATCCCAATTAGTCATCTTCTCATACAACCTCTAAGCATCCACTGTGAATCGACTCAGTAAGTCATTTACTGCATCAGTCTCAATATAGCAAATCAAGTAATTGCCTTAAAAATCTGAATATTACATGTATCAAAATGGTCAAAACGCATAAATCACTCCTAAGTCATACAACAAACACGAATATTTTTGAGGATAAATGCGACCAACCTCACCTCACATTCCTGCTAATTAAAACGATAATATTTTCATGCTTTTCGGGCTGCATTATTATCAATAGCATGCTGCACATTAAAAGAAAGCCAATCTCGCCTCACTAGTAAATGCCCGTTCATCTGCCTCTAACATTTAAGTGCAAATTTTTCACCCTTTACCTTTACAGGGAGATAAATTAAAGCAGAATTTGCATATGATATGTTGTATTTTACATGGATTTTAGTATCAAAATTATTTTATGAATGTCCTCTGAGTCCTTATTTTAGACCAGTATCAATACATCCAATTTTTATCCTAGTTTCTTCGTTAAGTTTGAATATAGCAATAAAACTCTTAGACATTGCATCATTATCCAACAGTAGTGGGGGGTTTATTGTAGTTCTTTAAAATCTGAGTGTAATACTCACTAGATTATTATGTGAGGGAAAAAAAGTGAGGCCAGTTGTAATACACATTCTTTAAATGTGACACTCTGCACTATTCTCTTAAGGGGAAGAACAATACTTTTGCTATGATTTTAAGTATGGACCATAGTATGTAGCCACAGGCGTCCTGTAACAATCAGAAAGATGTCTTAGCAAACTTGGACCTAGATAGCACTACAGGTACAATAGAATGTGTGGGCTAAGGAATCAAAGTATAGCATTTTCCCTCAGAACCCTCAGTCTTACTTTCAACCTCCTATATCAGCAAGGATGGTAGTCTGATTGGCATTTCCTGATAATGTCCCTTGCTTAACAACTATGGAACATTCTGTTCTTGCTACTACAGCTACTTATACACAGGCTCCCCCCACCCCCAGCCCCAGTCTCCAACAGTTGCTGCTGCTACCTGTTCTTTGGTGATCAGAACTGGGTTTCAGGAGGAATGAAGAGATTTTTGAAATGAAGCAAAAAAGCAATCTTATGTTTCACAGGCAGGGAGTGGGTGTTGAGAATTCAGGACTTCTGTAAGTGATAATGATTTCTAGCAAACTCAGAAACAGATAAGGATTATCAGGTATCTGACTTTTTATAAAACCTACTAGATTCTCATGTTATAAATCATTTATTATGTTTTTTTATTTACACTGGGTGTCTAAATAAAATTTGGCACATTTTTAGCACAGTTATCTCTTTCTCTTCTAGGGTCAAATGAGACTGTTTTAGGCTATAATCATTTTGATGGTTAGTAATTTATAATGAACATACAGGGGGAAACTTTCAAAGTATGGCCCATAGACTCCTGATTTCCTGTAGTCACTGTCCAGGGATTCTTAAAAGATAAAGGTAATGTTGTTCTTTTCATTACATCGGTATTTGCATGATTGGTGCAAAACTCAGTGGTCAGTTACACCGAACTGATGGTCATGCATTCATACTAAGAGGAGAATAAGAAGAGGCAATTTTACTTAGGAATGTAATGAAAGATTTCAAATTACTAACTATATTATCAACCCTCAAGTGTGCTTTTATAAATGTGATATGTGCTGAAATAGAATATATATACAAAGCATTTGTTCTGCATACAGCAGAACAAACATTTTCTTGAGAGAAAGGCTCAGGTGGATTGTTTGAGTTGCTAGCTGAACTAGCCACATTTTCATTGTACTAGTTATTTTACCCAAGGGAGGATTAGCAATGTAGCATTATTCAAACTTAGATATTTTGCAGATCTTTTGTCAAAAATGATCAAAGTGGATAATATTTACTTATAAAGACAGCATTCCAGATTTCAAGTAAAAGTACTAGAAAAATCTATGTTTATGCCACCATTAGTGTGACAGCTTTTCGATGAAGTAATTGGTGATATTAATGAATGTTAATTTTAAATAAAGTAAGGTGTCAACAGTTCGAAAATCTTCAGAAATAACAATAGTCCTTTGTTAAGAGTCCAATGTATTACTTTATACTTTATGCTTGCTAAAAATTCATTCATTCAAAGTGAAAAATAGATCAATATATTTTAATATGCTAGAGTTGATTGATATAGTTTCACATTCCACATTACAAGTACCCTTTAAGGCTCTATTGCTTGTCAACTTTTGCTGTAGTAGAAAGAATGATGCTCAAAATTTCATGAAAGGTACTAAATCACTCTTTCCTTTTCCACCTACAGATTTGTGTGCAGTCTATTTTTTTATTTCTCTACCAATACTAATGACATGTTATAACAAACCAACTAAGGAAGTATTTATGACAGACTACAAATATGCCATATATGTGTTAAGTAGATTTATAAGTGTATAAAATAGTAGATACCTTCCCAACTTCCTACACTTTTTGCTTTGAACATGTAATTATTTTTTCACTATTATTATTGATGAAGACATATAATAAACAGGTGTGTTATTAAATTTTTTAAAAAATTGTAAGTTATATAGGTTTAAATGTCCATCAACATAGGAGTGATAAATAATATCTATACAATCGACATTTTTTAAAATTATCTTTAATCCTTTTTTACAGTCCAGTTGTTATTCCTGTTCATGCCTGCCGTTTGACAGTTCCTCAACCCATCCCTGCTCCCCTGGCTCCAAGATGATGACCCACCCACCCCCTTGAGAATTAGTGATTACAAACTATGAAATGTGGGCTATGGAGGAAGATATTCAAATCTAAAATAAATCTTCACTAGCCACTAGAGGGCGCATTCATTTTATATAAATGTATAGTGGAGAGGCAATAAAATTGACTTGTAAGGATGCCACATTTCATTAGTAGTCCAGTACTGTGCCTAAAAATCCATTCACTAAAGAAGACACTGAAGAAAACAGCACAAGTTCTTGACATATGATGCCATATGGAAAGAAGTCATCATGTATTCCTCTGATGGCTTCCTTGCCCATACCACATCAGAATGATGTTTCTTTTTTTTTTTTATTGACTTTTTGTGTATTTGCTGATTGAATGGCTTTCAGTCAGAAACACTTCTTACATCTTGTGTTTTGCCCAGAGATTTTTATATCTGTTACATTGAATAGCTATGCCTAGGGAAAGAATTGTCATTCAATAAGTTATTTTCTCTTTTCTGAGGCCAACAGAGAATCACATGTCTACTGAAGCCAAACATTCCAGTTTTTTTTATTTTTTCCCTTAAAAAATCGTTCATTTACTCTTTCTTTTTATCTTTCTTTCAATCTGTCTGTCTTTCCTTTCTTCCTTCTTTCTTTCTTCCTTCCTTTTCTTTTTTTTCTTCATTTTTATATGTGAGTATCATTGTACTTTGCTTACACTCTTATCTCCCCTTCTCTCTCCGTCCTCTTCCTAACTACAAAGGCTGTATGAGTAGTGGCAATGTTGTTGATTTATTGATAGGTTCGCTGTGTACTCTTTTTATTCTTGCTTGAGACAGGGTGACATGTTCTCCCTATGAATAGTGAAGACACTGATTTGGGCATAAACTGAAGAACTGAGGCTGAGGATGCGGCCCAATGCCCTCATGGCAATGAAGAGCATGAGGAAAAAAACCTTGCTCATGAAATCACAGAGCTAAAGCTTACCCAGAAAAAAAGACGAATTTTTGTTTCCAGGTACCTATTATACCCCAAATATCTGCTCCCTGATTTTTTATAAGGAATTTTCATTATTCCTCATTGCTTTTCAGATGGTTTAATGTATTTTAGGCTGGCATCTATGTGTCTGAATTATTGTCCTAGGTTTTACTTAAGTAGGAAGATGATTGATGGTTTAATTTTGCTTATAGCCACAGTGAAGAAATAAAGCCAGGTAAACTCTATCATTTATAAACTTAAGCATGACCTTCCCTTAGTATTTCTCACAGACTGCCATAGTTCATTGATCACTTAATAATCATTTTCTGTGGCTCCCAGCAGGCCTAGGTTACTCTTACCTTGAGATGACATTTTGAAGATTATGTTGACAAAAATGAGTGATCATGATCTTTCTTTCTTATGATCTCCTTTAGCATATATATATATATATATATATACAAATATACATATATATGAATCTAGACTCATCTCCCATTAGATGAATGCACACTTCTAAAGTATAGACTTCAGGATGACACTTTGGCAGGAATAACTCAACACCATTCTGCTAAGTTCAAACACCAATGTTGAGAGAAATGGCTAATGTTGTAGAGAAGAGCAGCAGCAGACAGTATAGCTTGCAAATTGGATAGCAAACCTGGTGAGTCACTGATGATATGAAAAGCCAACAAAGATCTAATGAATACGCAGTGTCATTTAACACTGGGAACGGGGTTTAATTATCCATGAGGCTGCAGACTTTCCCTTTAAGAAAAGATCCTTCTAAGTCCTTGACTGCCCTTCCATCCTCCTAAACTTGGCAGACATACCTAAATGGTGATGAGCAGATAGTGGCCTATGGCAGGGCTGTGTCATGGTCCTGAGAGACCTGGCCCATTCTAAATAGAGCCCCGGGATGCAGTGGAGAACTTGGCCAAATGCTCACATCCTCTGGGAGAGAGATGAGGAGGAAAGTGCCAGTGTCCTAAAGCAGAGTTCAAGTAAAGGATTCAGTTCCAGTTAGATAAGAAAAGAACCGAAGATTTACTATAGTTGGGAAGTCATGTAGTGTGAGGAGAATAGAGAATGGCTTATTTGAACTAAAGATAACTTAAAGTACACTAATACCCTCAATACTGTGTTATCCCATATTATTGGCCTTACCAAATATCTGATATAAAGGACTTAAAGATATAAAAGGTTTGTTTTGGCTTGTCTTCATAGGCAGAGAGATGTTCCTTGGGGTGGGAGATGAGTAAATAGATCACAGTGGAAAGATCTGTTCAGAATGAAGCTGCTCAGAGCCTCATGGTGGTTGGGAATCAAAGGCAAGAAAGAAGATTTAGGGATGTATCCTTCAAAGGCTTGGTTCCAGTCACCTATTTCCTCAAACTTGTTCCTATCCCCAGTCAGCATTCAGGTAACATTCGGTGATTAAACATATAATGTTTTCAGCATTGTTGAAAGCTATCAACTGCCCAGTAGCACTATCTGGGTGACCTTAAAACAAGAGCATTTTGTAGGACACTTCACCTTGTATCTATAACAGGTACCAAGACTAAATATAGACTTTATTTACTCCTGGGAATGGGGCTCTTTGAATCATACATTCCTTGTTCATCAGTCACTTACATGGACTGACTAAAAGCTTTTGACCATCCAACACTGTACCATTTCCTGGCTATGCTAATACACATGGGCAACCTTCAGAAAGAAGCTGGTTTTCCAAGGAAAAGATTATCAAGTATATTAGAGTCCCTTGTCCATATCTCTAAATCCAGTCAAGTTCATTATAAAGATTAACCATCATAATTCTCATCTGTCAAACTAGAGTATCAAACCCAAACCTTACTGGGTTGGGTACTTCAAGAAAATTGATTTTGGCACTTCCGACGTGCAATAAACACCTTTGTGTATTTCAAGATGAAGGCGGTAGTGTCAGTTTTGTTACGTCATAAAATTAACTTATGCAGAAAACTTTCCAGGGAAGATTCTAGTAAATATCCTCTCTACTGTTAAATGATTTCAGAAAAGGTAAAAGTCAAATGTATCTAGAATATAAGTACTACTAGACATCCACAACTGAAATAAAAAAAATAAATCAAGATCAATCACATACTTTTATTTTATTAAGATATTTTCCCTATTAAAAAGGTAATTTATACGTTTTGACAGGGGTAAATCACCTTAGTCAGTAGGTGTCATTAAATGTGTTTGATTTTAGTCATTAAATCAGCACACAAATAGGATTTGAGAGATGGCTCAGCAGCTGAGGACTCATCACTCTTGCAAATTATCCGGATACTTTTCCCAGCACCCATACCAAGTGGCTTAAACTCCAGTTCCAGGGCACCTTGATGCCTTCGTCTAGATTTCTGACACCAGTACACATGAGGTACACATGAACTCATTCAGACGGACGCATAAACAAACAGACCACTTTCTCAAAACACACTAATCAACCAAAAGAATTCTCAGTTACTTTCTATTTCAATTGCTACAAACACACTAACATTTTATTTAAGAAAAGAAGGATTAGAGACACCACCATCCCAAAGAGAATGGACTTTTTAAATGAGTGACAGGAAGCCAAAGAAACATTAAGATTTTTAAAAGCAATGATCCAATTTTTTATTTATTTTTTATTTTTTTATTTATTTATTTTTTCAGAGCTGGGGACCGAACCCAGGACCTTGCGCTTGCTAGGCAAGCGCTCTACCACTGAGCTAAGTCCCCAACCCAGATCCAATTTTTAATTGCCAGAATGTCTTGTCATATTCACTCCTGTGACACACTGTAGCAGTTCAGATCTGCTCCTACTTAACGCCTATTAGTGCACAATAGTAACTTATGGGATGCATTTACCCATTGCATGCCCATTACCTGCTGTGATGGTGCCAGTCCTGGAAGGAGGGCATTGACTCATTCTGTCTCTCAGCTCTAACACAGTACTTTATCCACAGAGAGAACTCAGTAGATTCCTACAAAGCAATACAATTTTTGAGCTAGCAGTGTAACATCAGAAAAACAATTTACTAGGTCTATATTAAAAGACATGATACAACTATTCAAGGACATCTTTCTCCACGAGCAATATTTCTTTTTTGTGCCTTTGGGTTTTCAAATCCGGTTCCTTATCCCCTCACTTAAGTTGCCAGCATACAGATGCTTAAGGTCACTCCATGTTCCCATGGCCCTTTGCGTTTCCTCATAGCACAGATGAGTTGCTTTTGCAAGAAACAAAGCAGTTCATGTCCTGTGTTGTATTCTTTTGATCCACCTCTTGCTAAGGCTGTAATGGTGTCATAATTCAAATGTGTGCTGATTGGTTGAAGTAATGGCTAGCCCTACTAGTGACTAGTAGTGTTTTCTTGGAGAATCCAGGGAGTCTCCTGGGGCCTCTCTCCAGCTGTGAAATATGTGGGTGGATTTCAACAGAATTCCACTTGCTGATGCTTACCTACTGTGGGGCTTTTAGTCAGATTCTTTGTGTATTTTCCCCAAAGAACCATGCACTTCTGTCTCCTTGCAAGATACCTAGTTTCACTCAGTGGTTCCTGTTCTCTCACCAGCTCCTGGAGGCTCTAGAAGCTGTCATTCTTCAGTCAGGGATGAGCCTTCCGGAACTGCGGTGCATTTTAAAACAATACATGCTCTTTCAATCCTTCCTCTAGTTCCCCCTAAGGGGGTCCTGTTCTCAGTTCAGTGATGGCTTGCAACCCCATAAGAACAACAACGCCAACCAACCAGAGCTTCCAGGGACTAAACCACTACCCAAAGACTATACATGGACTAACCCAGGGCTCCAACTGCATTTGTAGCAGAGAATAGCCTTGTTGGACACCAGTGAAAGGGAAAGCCCTTGGTCCTGCCAAGGTTGGACCCTCAGTGTAGGGGAATGTTGGGGGGGCGGTAAGTGGGGTGGATTGGGGGGAACCACCCGTATCGGGGGAGGGAGAGGGGGTGAGGGCTTATGGACAAGAAACTGGGAAAGGGAGTAACATTTGAAATGTAAGTAAAGAAATATATCTAATAAAAAGATAAAATTAAAAAAATACATGACTATATAGATCTGTTTATAAATCCCACTTGTGTATGCTCTTAAAGATCCTTTGTTTTAACTCTTGCCTCCTAGTAAAGCTTATGGACTGCCATGCTTGCAAATGCCTACTCTAGACTCTACTCTGCACTTTGGCAGGAGGGGTTATACGTGTTTGCATTTACTGTATAGACATTTTTAATGGTACCTTACAAGTTTCTAATGATCAGAATTGTATAAGAGATCAAATATTGCAGCAAAAGTGTCTTTAAGACTATATTTAAGTATCATTTTGGTGTTTGCTATGCAGCTGTATTTGCCTGTGCACTTATCAGAAATATCATGCATGATATATATGACCTATAGACCATTAATAAGTGAATGTGATTATTATTGCACTAGCAACTCTTTTCTTTCAGACAAGAGCACATAACAAAAATTCAGCACAAGTTTTAATGATTCTTTCACTTGAAATCATTTACCACCACAAGTCATTGTTCTGTAAAAACTGCTGGTTATCAGACTAAAGTATAGTTAACATGGGTCAGTTTTTATTAATAGTTGAGTGGCCTATAAAGGCCACTGTTTGGGATAAAATATTAATATAGCAGAGTAGTTTGTGAAGAGTGAGGTGAAGCACTGTGAATATAAGAAATCTAATTTCTGTAAATATATTTTCTGCTCTGACAGAGCTGTACCCATTACATTGAGATATGCAAGGCCATCTAGCCCTCTACTGTTTCTGCCTTGACAATCTTTTATATAGCTAGCTACTTGGAGCACAGATACACCATAAAAGGAACTTCAAAATCTAATAGGAGAATGTGAAATTAGTACAGGGGATTATTCAAATAATCTCTCCCAGCTATGTCTGTTTTCTTTGCCACTTGGTGCAGATATAAAAAAAAAAGTTGTGAAGTTGTGAAGAAACCACTTGTATATGGTTTGGAAATCTCTAGCAAAAAGAGTATGGTTGCACTCTTTTGTCTTCATACAATGCTGGTTTTGTTTTCAGTCTGAGCTCTGCACATCACACAATCTGATATATGACCAACCTCATTTTAATATTTTAAAATGTTATTTATCAATATTCTCATAGTAGTATGTTACTGTTTTGTATTTATTAATACTCTTAGGTAGACATGGCAGTGTCAGCACAAATGTCACCTAGAAATTGTCTAGTTATGATTTTTTAAGAATCAAAACTCCAGAAGGGAATTGGCTTGGGTCCAGTTCTAGTCCTTTGTCCCTGCTTTCAGGTGAGGACAGAGTCAGAAGACCCACAACAGACACTCAGGACATTTCAAACTCTGAAATGGTGAGAAAAGTACGTCTTTATTGTTTGTAAATTCAGCAAAGGATATGTGTGGTTCTAGGAGGAAAACAGCCTTATTCCATAGCAACCCATCTGTAAAGGAGCACTCAGAAGATAGATACGGTTACATCAGCTTCCAGTAGGACTTTAATAGGCACTTCTCTGTTGAGGAAGTTCTAGCTACCCATACCTATCTGTGATTGTCACAGATTGTAGGGTGTGGCTCTCTGGTCTTAGACTTAGTTCTCTTGCCATATTGAAGCACTTTGTCTCTTAGTGAAGAGGGCCTTGAGTTTCCTGCACCTAACATTATGCTCTCTAGAGATGCCTACTGATTTGAGGGCCACTATATTTCTATTTCATTCACAAACCTATATTCTTTTATTAAAACATATGGTCTGACTTAAAAAGGGACAATGGAGAGAGGACAACTATGATTTAAATTACTCTTGCTACTTGTTTTTGGTTGCTTGGTTGGTTGGTTTTTTGTTTTGATTTGTTAACCTGCATCCTTTATTTCATTAAATGTGTCAGTATGGAAAAAAATGAGAGAATAAGAAAAAGTGAGTGTTCTTTGAGTAAAGAATTTTGAGAATACAGAAGGAAGACATATATGGTTGTTTTTAGCTTCATATGCCCCAGCCCCCAGAACCATCAGAAGTAAATATCCCTGGAGACCACATACACACACACACACACACACACACACAGAGAGAGAGAGAGAGACAGACAGACAGACACACAGATACACACACAGACACACAGACACAGACACAGACACACACACACACACACACACACACACACACACACACACACTCCATTATCCCAGTGCTAAGGAGACCAAGACACTGCTGTCTGTCATATTTATAATAGAAGTAGCTGAAAAGCAAAGTTGAGAAGCATTTGTGAAATTTAAAAATGACTAAACAGTCTCTTTATGTCTTTAGTTGTTAATATATCCCTTATTCTACCTTATTCA
The DNA here is from genome assembly GCF_021556685.1 of Rattus norvegicus. Classification (NCBI taxonomy): domain Eukaryota; kingdom Metazoa; phylum Chordata; class Mammalia; order Rodentia; family Muridae; genus Rattus; species Rattus norvegicus. Next base: position 43,433,216 of record NC_141553.1, read on the forward strand.
ATGGTTAAGATCATTCTCATCTTGATTTTGCTGTGTAGCACAGGGAAACCTGCATCGTCTGTGTAGTTGTTTATCTGTGTTTTGGGTTAGCAGGCACACATTCAGTTAACATGCATTCCCTTTTATTCTCAGAGTTCTTCCATTAATGATAGTATAGATAATTTTTTTCATAGAAGAAAACAGAAACTTGCATGATTTAAGTCCTGTCTTGTGTCAAAGCGTGGTCTCAGACCTAGAGCCAGAGCCCTTTCCCACTAAGCTGATAAAAGAGGCCTTTTGTGAAGTCTTCATCGAAAGCTGTGATAACAAATGTGGAATGAGAAGCAGCTGACCTCTGAGCTCCCGAGCCTGGCATTACGGATCTCTTTCCCGGTGGCACCATCCATTTATCAGACGCTCATATCAATCTTCCTAGGAGACGACCCACGTTTTTTCATCCTGTCCACAAGAGCATTATAAGAGCTTCCTAATGCCTCACAGAAATCAGGTTCCCTTAGACATGGCACAGACATCTTATCTATCAGATGGGGAAGTGGACTGCAGGACCCGAGATTCGGTGCCTGCCCAACATTTGGCCTCATAAATATCTGTCAAATTAATGATCGTCTTGACTTTGTTTCCTGTTCTTCCCATTGTATTCACTGCTGACCTGAAGCTGCTTAGACGGTGAGAGCAATTACTCCTCGAGGCCTTAAGGGTGCTAGCATACTGACAGGTGAAGACAAAACAAGAACTCTGTTCAGAGATTGGCTGGCTCCCTTGTATGAAGCATCCATGACTGCGGCCCTGTTTAATTAACCTGCTGCCTGCTCCCAAGCAGAAATCTTTCACGTCACATGTTCAATTAGCAGCAGGGCTAAGGCAGTGAGTGTCACGCTAGGTGGACTGAACACACGACTCCCATCCTCTCCAGAGGACCGGCTTGTCAGTCTGCTTCTAGGGGGCCTGAGAGTGAATGTCCCTTGACAGTTATGTACAGAAAGAAATGCTCTGATGACAACCAGGTCCCCAGAGTCAGGCATGACGTTGAGGTCCCCAGGTTTGCCTTCACTCTTGGTCCTTGATAATGCAATCAACAGGACCAGAAGGAAAAAGAATTAAAAATGGGTCATTTACAACTCATTTTTGACCATATCTTTTTCATGAACGTTAACGTCTTGCAATTTAAAAAATGAGTCACACAGTATGTTACATGAGCTATCTCCTTTTAATATTTTTAAACGTTCTTAGTAGATACGGCAGTATCAACATAAATATCACCTAGATATCATCAGGTTATGATTTTTAAAAATAAAAATAAATGCATTCCCAAATAGCCTATATTTCAAAAGGAAAACAATTAGCATCTGCTCCGAGAGACCATCTGGTATTTAAATTTCCTTGAACAATGAAGGGTTCTCAGTAGTGCCAGTCCTCCTAAGACAAGGCTGTCCAGAAGCAGGAGCTGGAACTGAGCAACCTTGAGAGGGTAGAATCCCTCTGGGCTTCACTGCTCAGTGTGATCCCCTCTGTCAGCATCCAATTTCAGTCTGATCTGCATCAGAGGGGCATAATTTATGAGAAATTGCAGAACAGAATTTCGACCGCTTAAGGCTCTTCCCAAGATGGCTCTAAAGCAACACGGAATTCTCCATTTAGGCCCGATTGACCACCAATTATTCAGATACTCAGGAAGAAAGAAGAAAGGAAGAACACAAGAGAGAAGGAAAGAATAAAGGAAGAAACAACAGATGAGGGAAGGAGGGAGGGAGGAAAGGACAGCAAAGGAAGGGAAAGGAAAGGAGAAAAGAGAAGACAAAAGAAAGGAAAAAAAGAAAAGGAAAGAGAGGGGAACAAGACAGTCAACTGTTTCCTCTGGCCTGCATGGAGAAAAACAGCAAAGACTTTTGGTAGAGGGCAACACTGGAATAGCTGATTGACAGTGTTAGTGGCTTTCAAAGGACTGCGTTTGGTTTGTTAATTAGAGTCTACCAATGTAATTGCAATAGAAACAAAAGCTGCATGGTGTTTCCTCTATAGTGAATCCTTTTGGAATAGTAGGCTAGTGTGGCATTTAAGGAAAGATGCCATTTATAACTGCGCTCTGCCTCGGTGAAAGCTGAGGAAATGGTATTCCTGTACAGTAATAGTACAGCCATTCCAGCTCGTCACAACTTCTATAATGATTACTGTAAAGTTTTGTCACCTTTCATTCCTCATGCAAGCTACAGCGCTTGCCACTATGCTACCTACAGGGCAGCTCTGTATTTAAAAACTGGGATCAAGAGATTGGCCAGAGCATAAAGCATTTAGCTTTGCTATAAAAGCCCATAGAAAAGTGCTTTGCAGCATGCAAACTTCATCTTGGTTATGCTTTCTGATTTTGATTACAAAGTATGAAATCTGTACATAGCAAATAGTTCTCTGGAAGGAGCTTCATGAGAGAGAGTTCTAGACCATAGTGCTCTTCACAACCTTTCTGAGGAAAATACATAACACCCATCAGTCTCATCAGCTAAAAATTACAGCACAGCTTGTGAATTCTTCATCTGAGGAGCTCTAAGAAATGGGGTCTCTGCACATGGCCTTATGCAGGAGCAAGGGGCTGAAAATGGGGGGACACAGTGATTAAATCCAAAGCATTTTCTTACTGGCTGGGGCCATTTAAAAATAGCCAGGGAACAGATGATGGCTAGGATGTCTGGAGATTTTTGTCTTTAATTTTAATATGAATATCCAAAGCAATTTTCTCCTCTTGAATTACTGGCTCTACTCTCTCCTGATTTGGAAGCAGCTATGGCATCATTTTTCCTACCCAAGGAAAATTTATAAATAGCCCTGATCGGGGCCCAATGTGAGTTCTCTTTTTAGCTGGTGACTGAATTGTCTTTCGAGGGTATATTTTTAGTGTAAAAACTCAAACGCGATATTGCAGTCCTGACTATGGGATATATTTGAAAATGTGTACACTCCAGATTGAAACCTATAAGAGAATGTGAGTGATAAAACCTGAGGGCATGGTGAAATATACTCACTCATCCATTCCAGTACTCCATTGGTTGTGCTTACTGAAGAACCCACTGTGTGTTGGGACTATTTTAGTCATTTAAACAGGATTTTCTCTCTCAATAACTAAACAAAGTATTTATTTAGACTACAAAGTCCACAGTTCAGTCTGTGTCCTTCAGGAACTGTTGCTCTTTGTTTGCATCTGAAGTGGCGAGAGAGAGAGAGAGAGAGAGAGAGAGAGAGAGAGCGAGAGAGAGAGAGAGAGAGAGAGGAGAGACCTTACTACTGCCACCTCCAACAGGACAGGGCACAAGAGTCATCACCATAAAAATTAGTTGGTTTCATGAACTTCTTTGACTATAAATTATATCTAGTACCCTGGTCATCTTGGGACAAGCCACCATGGAGGGACATATTCTGAGAAAAGTTGGTGTAATGATGACATAAATGTCTTCTCCATAAAACATTCATTGTTCTGTCCTGCTACAGATAACTCTTACTCACATTTAACAAACACATCATACATCTGGATTTAGGAGACTGTCTATCCATCCTGTCTCAGCTTGGCAGTACAAGCCTTTAAGAGCAAGTGCTATAGGAAGTGAAGAGTGTGGGTCTTTTATAGTCCTGTGTCCTTCTGCTTTAAAGAAGGGCAACATCTCAGAAAAGAATGCTTTTAGGGACCTTGTTGTGGCATGTGTCTACTTAGCTACATGCCAATACTGGTGGCGTTTTTTTAGAATTCCATCAATCCTGAATACAATGGCAGTGACTGGTGAAGTGTGTGTACAAAACAAAATGAACTGGACCACTGCATATATTTTCTGATTGAAAACACACCCAGTGGATTTTGTCATTCTGCAGTCGCCCTTGTGGATCCCTGTCATTGCTCCCCAAAAGCTTCTCCTCTGTTGATGTCACTGCTACTACACATTCCTTAGCAAGTATTCCTTGATTGCATGGTTCTAACAGATTGACCATTTTTGTGCATCCTTTGCATCACATATTTATAAAGATGCCTCTGGTAATTCCCAATTCTCTTAAGTTAGAAAGGAATAGAAGAGTTTCTTTTCCTGACCATGCAAATGTGACTTTGTGTGGAATAAAAGTTTCACACGCTCTACTGTCAGTAGAAGGGATGGGAAAGGGAATAACACTCGAAATGTAAATAAGAAACACTCAAGTTAATAAAAGTAAATAAATAAATAAAAAAGAATAAAAAAAAGAAGGGGATTTCTAGGACTATTCCCCAAGGATCTTTTAGGTGGGAGTTTGGTTAGGCAATAGTACAAGGGAAACTTTCATATTTCAACGTAGCACACAATTAATTACTTGGAAGGGGTGGGAATGTCTTTTGATAAACTAGGCATTGCAGAGCACTTTTAGAAATAAGGTAATCATTGGTCCATTCTGCCATGCCGATTTCTGTAGGCCTAGAGAAGAAGGTGCTTGACTTAGACACGTGTTAGAAGATCAGGTGTGCTCTTTGCGCTTAGGTCTCCAGAAGCACATCGGGATGGAAACAGACAAGGTTAAGATCCTTTTCACTGAGATGCTGTCCTTCCTATTGCTGCAGCAGAATGCTGCTTAATGACACCTAGAGAGACTCACACTGAACCTCACAGATTTTAGAAGGTTGTGACTATACCGGCCGCAGCCTCATTTATGTTTTTAAACATGTCATTGGCATATGTTCACTGTGTCGTAATGAGTTTCATTGACATTTCATTCCAGCATCCCCTATACTCTGCCTGTCTTCATACCACACTGTCCTGTCCTGTCCACTGAGTTTCTAACATAATTCCTTTATATTTCTGTGACATATTTATATGTGTTCATGAAATATGTTAACCCTATAGTATAGAGTCTTATGGGGGAAGTTTGTATCTGCATCACTTTCATAGGGTCTGGATGAGGTGAGAGGCTCTCTGAGCTAAGGCCTTGAAAAGGATAATCGGCACTTCTATGCCCTGATTTCCTCATTTTTCAAATAAAAATAAAAACGAGAATTTGTTTGATGAAACTAAAGACATCTAAATAATTCAGAGCCGAGTTCGAAGTGGGTGTCCGATATTGTTAAAGTTATATATTACTATTCATCCAGAATCTCAGTGATTAGCTCTAACTGACATTAAAGGGGATCATTTACTTCTTTTTAAATTGGGCAATTTTCCTAATGTTGTCTAAAGTATATATGAATACAGGTTTCAGGTGTGATGTAAATGAAGAACAAAAACTAATACTGCGGAGTAGAAATACTCTAGTTCCGTCCACCTTTAACCCCTTCTAAAGAGGAGTTCTGCATCACCCTGATATTTGTTTCATTTTTATTTGTCTTCTTGGTGCTGCAGTATGAATTAGTAAGATCTCAACAACTCCACATGGGATTGTTACTGGGCAAAAATTAAAGTTTTATTTAAAAAAATTATTTATTTATTTATTTATTTATTCATTCATTATTTAACACACACATGGAAGTCAGATGAAAACTTGCAACATTTGGTTCTCGCCCTCTTCAATCCAAGGATTAAATCTAAGCCAACTCATCCATCCACTCCCAAGAAGAAAGCATTAGATATTATAATGAATATAATATTATATGAGTATTAATAGACACCAGTTATTTGAACTTTCTACCTTGCTTTCTTTTTTTCTTTTTCTTTTTCTTTTTTTTAATTAACTTGAGTATTTCTTATATACATTTCGAGTGTTATTCCCTTTCCCGGTTTCCGGGCAAACATCCCCCTCCCCCCTCCCCTTCCTTATGGGTGTTCCCCTCCCCATCCTCCCCCCATTGCCGCCCTCCCCCCAACAATCTAGTTCACTGGGGGTTCAGTCTTAGCAGGACCCAGGGCTTCCCCTTCCACTGGTGCTCTTACTAGGATATTCATTGCTACCTATGAGGTCAGAGTCCAGGGTCAGTCCATGTATAGTCTTTAGGTAGTGGCTTAGTCCCTGGAAGCTCTGGTTGCTTGGCATTGTTGTACTTTTGGGGTCTCGAGCACCTTCAAGCTCTTCCAGTTCTTTCTCTGATTCCTTCAACGGGGGTCCTATTCTCAGTTCAGTGGTTTGCTGCTGGCATTCGCCTCTGTATTTGCTGTATTCTGGCTGTGTCTCTCAGGAGCGATCTACATCCGGCTCCTGTCGGCCTGCACTTCTTTGCTTCATCCATCTTGTCTAATTGGGTGGCTGTATATGTATGGGCCACATGTGGGGCAGGCTCTGAATGGGTGTTCCTTCAGTCTCTGTTTTAATCTTTGCCTCTCTCTTCCCTGCCAAGGGTATTCTTGTTCCCCTTTTAAAGAAGGAGTGAAGCATTCACATTTTGATCATCCGTCTTGAGTTTCCTTTGTTCTAGGGATCTAGAGTAATTCAAGCATTTGGGCTAATAGCCACTTATCAATGAGTGCATACCATGTGTGTCTTTCTGTGATTGGGTTACCTCACTCAGGATGATATTTTCCAGTTCCAACCATTTGCCTATGAATTTCATAAGGTCATTGTTTTTGATAGCTGAGTAATATTCCATTGTGTAGATTCTACCTTGCTTTCTAAAGATAAGCTCGTATTTGTTTTAACTTGAACTGAGGCACAGGAAAATGTAAAACTAAATGTATTCTTTTGGGACAAAATGGCAGCCCGTTGTTGATTCAAGGTTAGAAAATAAAACAGAAGAATCAAAATCAGAAACATTTGACTGAAAAGAAACACAGGCTCTTCCTGAGAGAATGATAACATGTCTATTGTTATAAGCAAATCAAACAATACGATATGGTGTATTTGGCTAATACCCAGTAAATTGGTTTCTTTTTAGCATTTCTAATTGCATATTAAATGTTATCCCATTTCCTGGTTTCCCCTTCAGACACCTGCTATCCCACCACCCACCTGCTTCTCTGAGGGTGCCCCCTTACTCCCTCACCCACCCACCCACTCTTTCCCTCCCACCTCCCCACCCTGACATTCCCCTACACTGGGACAGGGACCCTTGATAGGACCAAGGGCCTCTCCTCCTCCCCAACAAGGCCATCCTCTGCTACATATGTGGAGGGAGTCATAGGTCTATCCCTGTGTACTCTTAAATTGTTTTCAGGTACTACATTGAGAAACTTGAGGTTTCCACTTTGCAGAAAGTCTAAAAATGTACAATACATTGTCGTTGACTAGGGTATGATGCTGTAAATCAGGTCTTAGAACTGACTTAAGTTGCTATGTCCACTGTTGAAAATCCCCATGTCTCTCCCTTCATTGCGACTGGAGACTACCATGCTTCTTTATGATACTGGGAGTCTGAGTATTGGGTAAATTCTATCAGTAGAGCAATGAGGTGCTTATGTTTCCATAGCTTGTTTATTTCACTTAGTGTGGCCTCTTCAAGGTTCACTATGATGTCACCGACAAAAGAAATCCTCTCTTTCTAAAGCCAAATAGCATCCAGATATTGCATATGCGTATGTATGAATGCGAGTGAGTGTGTGTGTGTGTGCAAATGTGTGTTTTGTAAGTGTATGGTCTGTGTGTATGCTCTAAGTATGTGTGAGTTTGAGTATGTGTGAGAGTGTGTGAGTGTCAATATGTATGAGTGTGACTATGTGTGTTATGAGTGTATGATGTGTGTTTAGGGTGTGTGTGTATGTGTATGTTGAACATTGTGTCACGGCAAGTATATTTGAGAGAGAGAGTGTGTGTGTGTGTTGTGAGTATATGGTGTATGTTTAAGGAGTATGTGTTTGAGTGTATAAGTGTGTGTGTGTGTGTGTGTGTGTGTGTGAGAGAGAGAGAGAGAGAGGGAGAGAGAGAGAGAGACTTTGTTTATTCTTCCATAGTCTTCCAATGAACAAAGTCCAATAAATAGATCTCTTTCAGACCTTAATAGCAGTGTATTTAGGATAAATGCCCAAAGGTGTTACCTGGTGTTGAAATCTTTATCAGTCAATCTGTATTACCATGTGCTGTCATTTTGCCACAGCAGAGGACTTGTTAGACTACATAAAGTTGAACTGAAGATTAATTTCAACTTTAGTTTTAATTTAAGGACTGTTTCCTTAAATGTGGTATGCTTCTCCCCAGAGCTACCACACAAACAAATGTGCATTTATTCACACACCTACAGCTGTTGTTGATGTTATGTCATTTAGTGATGGGGACATGGCCTAAGAAATTCATGGTGAAGCTGACTTGTTCTTGTGCCAAAATTATCAAGTGTCCTTCCACATCCTAGACAGTATATACAGGTTAGTCAGTTAACATAGCCTCTTTAAGAAATCAAGGAACACAGTGACTATAAGATATTAAAGGGCATATTTTGCTATTCTTCATATATATATATATATGTATATATATATATGTTCCAGTATCACTACAAAAATATGGCCAGCATGCTATGACATTATTGTTCTGATCTCCTTAGAGATAGGAAGCTTCAGCTCCATTATATTCTCTTGAGTTTGCCGAGTGTGATGGGACACGCCCTTAAACCCAGCACACGAGAGGTGGGGGCAGGCTAATCTCTGTGAGTTTAAGGCCAGCCTTGATTACATGATTACATACTGAGTTCCAGCCCAATCTGGACTACATAGTCAGACTGTGTCAAAAGGATAGTATCTTATGGGATCCCCATTGTATCTGTGGCTGTCAAGCTATCATAGGCTGAAACATCACTATTTGCCACATGGATGTATGGGTATAGCTTTGACACAGAGCACATTCGAGAGTCCCTTATCTCCATATTTTGAGTGTGTTCTGGCTGTGCATCCTTGAGCTATAGTTTTGCCTACCTCAACCCCTTTTTCAGAGCTCTCTTATTATAAACACAGACTTACAATCTGGACGATACTATATTCCTTGGAATATGACTGAGGAGATATGTAATGGCAGGGATTCTTTGATACCAAGTCATGATGAAGATGTGAGCCCTTGACTAAGCCTTGCTTTTTTTAAACATGCTTTTAACATTGACAATAAAACCTCACAATACTGGTTGATTTTTTAAAAAAAGATTTACACGATGGTCATCTGAATATATTCCTTTTGTCTGCATTTTTTTTTGCCTAAATAATACATCAATTTCTGGGAAAAGAAACAAACAAACAACGACAAAAGCACTTGTGGTTCTCTTTGCAGAATTCCCCTCCTGTGATGCCCTAAAACTGCCCCTAGCAGTATGTTTCAGCCAGTGATTTGCACCAGTGCTCTCGGTTATATGTGAGAACACATCCGTATATCTCTTTGGTCATTTTCAGGGCTCTCATCCCCCCCCTGCCTTTTTGCTTTTCTCTTCCTGGAGAAGATCTAATTTGTAGGAAGGGGAGAGAATTTGGCCCCGTGGACCTATGATTCCTAGTCAATAAACTGGAACAGAAAGTATGCCACTTTGTGACATGAATCTGACAGTAAAATCCTGAATTCATACTTATAATTTTGAAAAGAAAAATCTAGTAGGTAAATATCTACTAGTACACAATCTCTTGATGGCGTTTACATTGTTACCACTATTTTTTCAACAAGAAAACTAAGTCTATGAAGCTGTGCAAGTGCTGAGTGACCTACCAAGTCCAGAGACTGCAGTGATTCTTAACCCAGGAATAGCACTGAGTATTTTGATGCTGATTTTGTTTGTTGGGAAGTCACAGTGACAACTCAAAATCTAGTCCTCCCCCTCCCCAAAATGGAAAAAGGGACAAGCAAGATTGGAGCGTCCAACAAATCCTTAAAAAGACTCATCAAACCCTGAAATTCAATGAAAAAAAAATGTTGTTTGAAAGATAAAAGTTAAGGCCAGATTTCATAACTGAAGTGTTATCTTCTGACTGCAGTTTTTAGGAAGGAAAAAGTCACAATTATATAGCTTGGATTTGGAAGAAATATACTTAGAGGTCGTGAGAATGCCAATCAAAGTGTGTACATTATGCCCACCTCCTGTGCCAACTAACTTTAAGGAAGAGAAATGTCCACTGGGAGATTTTTTCTGCCCACGATCTCTACCAGAAATGAGTTCTGTCAGTCCCAGTCATGAGTTTTCCTTGGTTCACAAAGGGGAAAGAAGGAGATGAGAGAGGACGGGAAAGGAGGCCAGAGGGGGAATGGGGAGAGAGAGAGAGAGAGAGAGAGAGAGAGAGAGAGAGAGAGAGAGAGAGAGAGAGAGAGAGACAAAGAGAGAGAGACCAGACCCACAGAATGCAAACAGCCCCAGGAGCACCTCGGAAAGCAAGCTGCACATTCAACACAGTGTATTAACATGAACTTGAATAATTCAAACTTCCAAACCACAGGAAGAGGCTTTCCAGTGGGAGGAAAAGGCCCCGTAATTAAAGTTTCTCCAGCACACGGAGGCATCTGCTTCCTCCAACAGACCGAGAAAATTGGACATGGCCTAATAGCCCAGAGAACAGGGAGCTGTGGAGGGCATTGTTGGAGAAGTGTTAGGTTTATTCTGGTGTTCTCCAATTATAAAGTCAATTCTCTGGATACCAGCTTCTTTTACATATTAATGGCCTAACCCCTGGCATATGGCAAGAATGTAGGCTTCGACTCTGAAAGACTGCTTGAAAAATGGAGTCTTCGGTTCAAAGATGCAAAAATGCCAGTAGCTGTACATTACAGTTTTGAGAGAACCTGGAAAATGCACAGGTTGGGATTGTGTTTATTTCTTGTTTTGGTGGTGTTTTTTGTTCATTTTTTTTGGTAACACTACAAAAACTCATTTTAGAATGATTGTTTTCTCACATATCTCTACATATGAAACTTATGGTTCAAAATATGGGATAGATAGACAGGCAATAGATAGACAGACAAATGATGTCTTGATAGATAAATGCACATCCATACGTATGCTGGTCTCAAGGTCAAGATCCTCTGCTTTCACTGCTGCCTGCTGGAGTTACTTGGACTGCCATCCTCTGCCACTTACGGTGCCTGGAGATGGTACTTCCTATTTGAGAGTACTTCTGCACCACAGCAAATTTCCAGTAGCTCACCCCTGCCTTTAAACTATAAACTCCCATGTGATTTCAGTTCATATCATCAGCACCTTGCTGGGTTTGGAACGGGTGCTGGTCTTTCCCTCCAGGGCATTTCCTGCTTCCAACATCCCACCATCTCTCCCTGTCTTCAGCAAGAGTGCCAATCAACATACCTTTTTGGCTGAGATTGAACAGAGGAGTACAAGGCTTCTCTGAAATAAACAATTCAGTGTTGTCCCGGGGTCTTGCCACACTGCGAGAAGCTAAAACACACAGTGCTGTTCCCTTGGGGACCTCACGCTATGCCCAGACTCAGAAAGGTGGTGGCAGCAGTATTTTCCTTGACAGCAGATTTAAAAGCTTACCTCTCGTCACGTTTGATTTCCCACTCCCTCTCCACCTGTAATGCTAGGGCAGTGGCAGTTGTTTTTCAAGTGGCCACGGGAGATTGCAAAGCAGAAATGGGAGGCAAAGAATGTGATGGTTATAGCTCCAGAGAGAAAAGATGCTTATTGTTGTCAAGCTTTCTCAAAGCTGACCAGAAAACGTGTGTGGCTTTTTCAAAGGAACTTTCAATCCCTTTAGGGCGCATGCTAATGTTCATGATAAAACTCTGTTGCATAGGGCCAACAGGAGAAGAAATACCTCTTAGGTCTTAGGAGTACACAGACGTACTTCACAAAGGATAAGTTATCTTAACCCATCGTTTCAAGGAGTCTAAAGAATGCCATTGCATGCTGCTGTGTAAGTTCTTCTGCTGACAGAGACGTGGTAAGACTGAATAAATCATTGAGAGATACGGATCGGTACCATTGGGGAATTGGGCCCATCATAAATTAAATTATTTAATTACGTTTTCTGATTCTGAATTTGGAAATTAAACTTTAAGCCCTTGTTTTCATCCTGAAAACAAAAAAATAATGTTGCTTAGTAAGAACTTTGCCAAACTTAGAAGATTACTAAGTTACTAAAAGGAGCAGAAATTTCTCCCAGGAGCAAATGACGTAAACCCAGTAACCTAAAGCCAACATCAGCGAATATCCTGTAGTCTAGTGATGCTGCTAGGTCTCACGATGATAGCTTATTACTTGTTATACTTCCTAGAGGCTCTGTCTACAGCTAGTGGCGCCCTACTTTGGTTTCGATACTGAACTGTGAATAAGCAGGTCAGATTATCTTCAAAGGTATACAAATTGAAAGTGTGTCTCTGAAGGCTTCTTCAAAAAGGATAAACATAATATTTACTGCCTTCATGCATTTTTAAGAATCATACTTTTTGAAGTTTCTCAGAATCATACTGAGATGAACATTATGTATGCCACTTACCCTGTGGAAGGTGTGAGAATATTATCTGACACAATTTAGTAGCTCAATGTCTAGAAGACTTATTAACAATCAACTATGTAATTAGGACAAGCTGGATTCTGAGGTATTTTGTTAAGTGAATCTCAATGACAAGGCCTCGACCCCCTTTCCCAGTCAAGGGCTCAGCCCTCCCTTCGTCTGGTAATAGGGTGTCCTGAATCTTAGCCTGTTTCCAAGCACTCGTCTTATATGAGATATGCTTTGTGATGCTGGCCCAGAGTGCTTACTCAGGCTCAGGTCACCACCTTTCATGAAACTTTCCTATGTGCCTTTGCGGGCTAAATGTGGAGAGACCAGAGTTACCATCTTCACCTGAGTTACTGTATAGCATCCCCAGGAAAGCAGGTGGAGAATCTTGAGCCAGACATAGGGCAGCCATTCAGAGCCTTCTGTAACTGCTCTCCCCTATGTCGTCTCAGTTTTCCTGCCTCCGTCACCTACATAATTTTCCCTTTCTTACATTCTTTGCAGGTTCCTTCTCCTGCCTAAAATACATTTTAAGGCATTCTTCCTCTCCCTCTCCTTCTCCCTCTCCCTCTCCCTCTCCCTCTCCCTCTCCCTCTCCTCTCCCTCTCCCTCTCCCTCTCCCTCTCCCTCTCCCTCTCCCTCTCCCTCTGTCTCTATCTGCACCCTCCTCACGCACACCCCCTCCACAGATACATGCACACATATAGGCAGGAATGAACACATATACTTCAATCATGGTAAGTTCAGGGCCTGATTATTTAACTCTTTCCCCAGGCTGGCCTGCTTACCCAAAACCTTGTCTAGTTTTAATACCACTTCTTCAGTTTTGTTCCTTCTCACTTTGCATTTAAAGTCCCTGCTATACTGACAGTTGTTGGGTTGATTGGTTTGTTTTGCTGTGTTTTTTTGTTTTTTGTCAACTCAGTGCAAGCTACGGTCACCCAGGAAGTTACTTCAAACATGCCTTTTATTGAATATCTCTATTGGAAAAGAATACCCCTAACAAATTGACTTGTAGGCAGGCCTGCGGAGCATTAGTGATTGATGAGGGAGGGCCCAGTCTACTGTGAGTTCTACCACCCCTGGACATGGGGCCTGGGGTATATAAGAAAGAAGGCAGAGCAAGCCAAGGAAAGCAAGCCAGCAATCTTCGTTCCTCCATGGCCTCTGCTTCAGGTTCTGCTTTGAAGTCTTGCCCTGGATTCCTTCAGTCATGGAGTGTGACCTGGGAGTTGTAAACTGATCCAAACCAAACAGCAACAACAACAATAACAACAACAGCAGCAGCAGCAGCAGCAGCAGCAACAACAGCAGCAACAACAACAACAGCAGCAGCAGCAGCAGCAACAATAGCAACAACATCTGTGCTTTCTCCGGGGAAAGGCTTCTTAGCTACTCCATAAGCTGTTCAAGGCTTTGACTCATCAATCACCATAGTGATTGCCATCTGTTCTACTTACTACACATTGTAATGTCTCAGTAAATACCGATCTACTGAATGAACAAACTGTAGGGAGATGATCTTGCCTGAAATCTTCATATTTCTGAAAGGTAGCCCTCCTCGGCCTCCCCTGCCCCTGCCACAGGCATGCCTTGTCTCTATTCTGCCCTGTCCCTTAAGGTAAGCCCTACCATACTGAGCCAGGTCCAAACATAATGAGGCAGTGTCAGGTGGTAATGGAATGAGAATACTTTGGGGGAATTCATAGATGGGTGGAGCTGTCTTGGATTGGGAGCACCCTGTCCTTCAATTCTAACAGCTGGACCAGCCTTGTTCTGCAGTATCTGGTTTGGTCTCAGAAATGCATATGGTGTGCAAAGTTCAGATCCCACTCTTTCCCCTAAGAAAAGAGACTGACACCATGCTCCCATTACAGTGCCCCATGGTACATTGTCCTTACTTCTCTTTTACCACTTTAAGGAGAAGAGTATTCATGGGGAATTTTTCTGAAACAGTGCGTTCTTGTTATATGCACAACCTGGCTTTCAATTTACAGACAGAAATACATCGTCTTTCAATTCAGCACAGGTGAACACATGAGCACACACATCTCAGTTCCGATTTAGATGCTGATTCTTCTGGAAGGAACTAATGGGCTTGCAATAATCCAGAAGTTTTCTTTCTTTAAGGAGCTCTAGAACCTTTGTCTATTAGTCACCCAAAGAGATGATAGGTGATATCTTGCCATTAAAATTGCCTGGTTTTCATTCACTGTCTTGCATTGCCCTGCCTGTTTATCTAAGTCCATGAGTAGTTCACAACCTTCCTAATGCTGGGGCCCTTTCATAAAGTTCCTCATGTTGTGGTGACAACCAACCATAAAGTTAATTCTGTTGCTACTTCATAACTGTTAATGTGCTACTGTTTTGAGTTTTAATGTAAATATCTGATATGAAGAATATCTGCTATGTGACCCCTGTGAAAGTGTTTTTCGACACCCCCCCAAAAGGGGTCATAACCTGTGGGGCTGAGGAACCAGATGTGGGGCTGAGGAACCAGATGTGGGGCTGAGGAACCAGATGTGGGGCTGAGGAACCAGATGTGGGGCTGAGGAACCAGATGTGGGGCTGCACACAGGGGGCTCCCCATGATCTCTGGCCCAGCTAGGTGCTCACGTTCAGGCAAGGGGAAGAGAACTCAGGCAAGGATGGGGAACAGCTTTTGCCTCCTCCTCTGTTGGTCCTTCTCTTTTCCACTGCTGTCACTTTGGTTGTTTGGCAAGGGAGCAGGGGAGCTTCTGGTGGTGATTTCCAGAGAGTAGATCTCTTCCCCAAGCAGCGGTGTTACAGCTCTTACCACAGAAGCTCTCAGCCGATGGAATAATTCCTGCACACCTTTAATCCTGAATAAGATTCTTAAATACAGTTTTTGGATAGCTCAGAGTCTGACAGTAGGTACTTCCTATTGGTTTGGCCTGAGAGCTTGGGAAGACCTCATCTACATATTTGGAGGTGTGGTCCTGCTTCTATGATTGATCTATCCTGAACCTACATGACCTGTGGTCACATCCTCACCTGTAGAGGAGGGGCTTGGGACATTGTCCTTACATGATTGGTCTGTCTCAAACCTCTCTACAGGGGACTGTGGGAGCTGCAGGTATGTAAGAAAGCCCTGATGTCCTGAGTGACTGGGAATGAGCCTGCTGACCTTAAGGGTCCCTGGGGGATTTGGCCTATCCTGACCAGGAATTAGGGTACCTTTCACAGCCTGCCACCCTACAACAACCCACACCTTGAAAACCATTACTCTATGTGGAATGGAAGCAGCAAACCAGGAAGGACTGAGGAGAGAACATACTCTCCCCATAGAGGTTGGTACCCTGCTCAGACTGTGGGTGTTTCCTGACCAAAGATCTAGTTAGCCTCATCCTCTTATTTCCTATGGAGAACAGATTTTCTTCTCATTTTCTCGGGAATCCTTGGAGATCTCTGTGTGTATATGAATTATAGGCAGAAAAAAGCATATGTCCTCCTAGCTTTCCTCTTTTTTAATGTCAACCCATACAGAGATTCCTCTCACTCTGTCCATGTCCCCTCTACCTCAAGGGTGTATCCACCCACCCTCTCCCATCAGCTTCCAGCCTTCCGATATCAGGTTATGTGATCTGAAGACAGCTGACTGATGATTAAAACCATAGGAGGTTCCTTGTAAGAGCATAAACCCCCAACTTTACTATTCTTAAGGAACTCTGAAATTTATTTTCGATACACACACACACACACATATATATATGTATATATATGTGTATATATATATATATATATATATATATATATCCTATTTGCTCCCCTGCTTTTCAGTTCACCTCAGCTCCCATTTCATTGTATTTTACTATTTATTAAAGAGGAATTTTTTTCTGTTCCTTTCAACTCAAACCTTGGAGGACTGTTAAATTTGCAAGCAAAATTATGCAGAAAAGGTAATTCTTGCTACAGGAAAATTAGTAATAATGACTACAAAGAAAGAATAATGCCTTAAACTGCCTACATCCAAATCCACACAGGAGACGAATTGAACAGCAAGGATTTCTATTGATTTTGACATATTTTTTATTACGGCCTGGTGTTCATTTATGGAGCTGTATAAATCTCATAAGAGTAATTGAAGAGCACATGTAAACCTGCTCCTTTGCCCTGTTTGGGTCGCCTCCCTCATGACTTAACCCAAATGTCGAGAAGCAGCTGTCAGTCAGGACGTGTTTAATCATCTATTGTTCCTCCCATTAACCTGCCCACCTCAAAGCCCATCCCAGGCAGTTTCCCCAGAGGAAAGAAGGGGAAGCTGTGATGCTCTCGTCAACCATAATTATGATGACCTTTTCATGTTTGCAGAATTTTCAAATATATTTAAAAAAACAGCAGAGGAGAGAGGAAAACGGCCACCGGTTCCCATTCGGCTGTAATTCCAGATGCAACCTAAGGCCAAGCAGCCTTTCAGGACAGCGTTTCTTCCTCAAGAAGGGATATAAGAATAAACCTCTGGGACTAACCTTTTAAACCGCCCTTGAATAATATCTACATATGGCTTTTCCCAGAGTCGATGAAATTTCCACATGTGTACTCAGGCATGGAGTAGTATGGAATGAATTCCCTTATCAGAAACTCCTCCCTGCACCCCTTCACCTATGAAATGTTTTGTGCAACAAACATCATACTCGGAACATGTCTGTTTATGCAGCAGACACAGATGATAAAATGATAACCACTAAAAGAGAGGGAGGAAAAAAACCTTGAAATTTGCATGTATATAAACAGCTTTATTTTGATATAATAACTGTTTCTGTGCATATAATTGCTTTTATAAGCCCCAGAATGTTCCCTAGTGTAAAGAAGGAAGAGAAACAAGATGTATTTTTCTCTTTTCCTAATCCTACATTTAACTTACTAACCACCGGCAGTCTACGGTCTGTTTACATTATCAGTCATCCTACCTTGCAGAATTCAGAGGGAAAGCAATTAAACCAATAATTAAAAATGGTTAATAGCATGCATCCTTATTAGGATTGAATAGATAGGGATCAGTAAATAGTTGATAATTTAAGCTGAAAAACACAGCGGAACCTTGTGAATTGTTATTGCTTACCTGTTTTGAGAAAGAGTCTCACTATTGATTCTAGCCTGGCCTCGTATTCCCTATGCACCTGCCTCAGACACACCCAGCTCTCTTTCAGATGTGTTTCTATAATTCTCTGTATAGAATCTTTCCGTTGCAAAGGAAAGCCAAGCTGGAAATAGAAAGAAGCCAAAGCCATACAGATGCCCCTCTTTGTCAAGTGAGATATTGTCCTGAGACTGTATCTTCAGGAACTCCAGATTATCCAGAGAACCACAGTGTCTTTGAGCAATGTCTAAATTAGTAGCATGCTGGAGAGCATCCTGCTTCATTTATTTCTTGTAGAAATAAAGGGATATGAATGAGGAAAAAAAGACTTGATTCAGGATGGATTCTGTAGTCCAAAAAAAAAGAAAGAAAGAGAGAAAGAAAGAAGAAAGGAATAAATGTGTGTGCTTGGAAAATTGGCTTATTTATGCCCATTAGACTCTAATTTTAGATTTAGAGTTGTCCTATTTTTATGAAATATGAGCTATAAAGATAAAAATTGAAAGTGTAATGCTGAAGTCATTTCATGTTTTCCGTCTTTAACCATTACCAAAACCTCTTCCCTCTCTTTCTAACTTGAACTATTCCTTCACTCACTGGATAATCCCACAGTATGTAGCTGTGTTGTCCCCCCTTTCACGTTTAATTGATTCTGTTATGCCTTACTCTCAGTCAAACTATAATCCCACTTTGAATTCTTACTCATAGTCTAGAGCCATTCCATATGTAACAGGCTCTATTTTGTCTAATTCTTGTGTGTAGGATAGAACTTCTCTAAGCATCATGAACAGTCCATCCCTACTTCCTCCCCTCGGTTCTTTTGACTATTTCCACTTGAAATGGTTCTCCTGAAATAGCTCTTTCAGGACCACTGTAATACACTGGTCATTTTTCATTGTTCATTCACTATGGTTTGCTCATGTTTGACACAGTCAATTTGCTCCATTTTTTTCTTGAAACATGTTGACTTTTCACTCGTCTTTTAGGAGGTTTTCTAGTATTTCTTACTATCCTGATTATTTCCCTTTGTGTCCATGACATACTTAGAGTGCCAGTCTTGCGGCTTTAAGTACAACCAGTAAGTTGATAACACTCTCTTTGACCTCACCCTGGGACTCTATAAGAATGATACTATTATAATTCTAGTAAGTATCTTAGGTCCAAAGCTCTTTCCGATTTTCTCGTTGATTCTCTGGAACCATTTCATTGCATCTCAGTAAAGTTCATCTCAGGGAAGTTCTTATATTCATCAAGACAGCGTGCTGTACTTTACACTCCATAGCAGAGCCACCAGAGTAACCTACACCATGGCTTTATCTTCAATATTGCTTTGCCTGCTTCCCACGATGCCTACCATGTGACCCTTGATGTCACAACAATAATCTTTCTGCTGCACTGTTATCATATCCTTCTGTGTCTTCTTCCCTTACTATCCTACAGTTAACAAAGAGGACAAAAAGATCATTTTTCAACTTATTCACCCTTCCAACGCTGACAATTTTTGCTCAACATCCAGGGATTTGTTGTGGTTTTCAAGGAAGTTCATATCCTCACCTCTGCTCTCACAAGTTTCTAGATGTAACTCCATGGGCAATCTCAGTGAAATCCCAATGTAGTCTCACATTGGCTACCATGTAAGTCCTCAGGTTCAGCAGATGTTTTATACTTTAAGGTGTTTGCACCTGGTGTTTCCAGAACATTCTTTTCAGTGCTGTCCACATGACTTACTCAGTTGTCTTACTAGTTAAATGTTATCTGAGTAAATACACTGTGTATGTCAAAGGAGAAGAGAATTCACAGAGGAAGTCCCATGCATAGGTCTCTGTAGAAGTCTTCTATGGATCTGGGCTAGAGAATGGACTCAGAGGTGAGTGGGGGAGCTCGGGTGTAGAGATAAGTGACCACAATGTGCTTGAGAACTAAACTGGGGAAAGTTCCCGACTTTCATCCTAGCTAGCTCAGCGTTTGCTCTGTACCTGGTTATGGCTCCAACATCTGATGCTATGCTAGAAAGAAGCTGTCTTCAGTTTGGAACCATACATCTGTCTGTGACCCACATAAAAAGATATGACAGGATTTTCAGGGAGATAGTGTTTGAGTTATGTCTTCCCCAGATAGAAGGGTTATAGATTACTGTGAGCTGTTTTTCTTGCCCAACCCAATGTCAAAGTGATCAATTAGTAATTAACTGTCTAATAGAATGACATAAATATCCCTCAAGTGAGAATACTATGCAGTAAAACCAGAACTTGACAAATAATTACTATACATGGAGAGGAAAATGCGGACCATGATAATGAAACAAAGAACCCATGGAAACACACTGAGATGATGTAAAGAAGTAGAGACATAGGTGGGTCCATAGCGGAGATATACCACTCATTATCCACCTAAACCATCACCATTTTCCTGCCCCTTTTGGTGTACTGATATCATGTTAATAGTTTGTCAAGAAGGAGAAAGATTTGAAATAAAGATAGTGCTTAGTGGAGCAAGGCTTTCCTGTAGGCAGGCAAGAATCACATTAGGAGTAAAACATTTGTTTTCTTTGGGAGAAAAGGACTCCTTCCCTTGGGTGGGACAGATAGGGGAAAAGAATAAAGGTTTATCTTTAGGTAAATATACATCTTCTAGGAATATGAAAGTCCATATTAGATTCATTTGACCATACAGATCCCAAACAAAAGTAGGGTAAATTTTAGTGAAAATAGAAAAAAGATATAGGACAAAAATCTAATAAAAAATGGCTCAGGAATAGAAAATAAAGTTTGATGCTAATGGATTTTTTAAAAATATACAATAAATATCTGTTAAAAGTTTCATAAAATTTTAAAAATTATATATTAGGAACCAAATTATAGGTACCAACAAGGAGCAATAGAATAGGTAGAAGGATAAAGGCACAAGCATGATATGATAGCACATTTGTCCTCCACAATCATTAAAAGCAAACAAACACACAAAAATTGATACATGCTACAATATCCACAGTATCCAAGAGAAGTACACACAGAACTGAGTAGGGTCAATAACAAAATATGGCTAAGTAACAATTTTTTATTACTATAATGAACTCTGTGACAACTATACTTGATCAGATGAACTTCCTTGTATTGTTAATTAATTGAAATGTTTGAGCGACGGATTCACATTCTATCTGTCTTATACCCGAGGAACATTTATCATGAACAGTAGTGTGTGCCAGCCTGTTACTTCCTCCTCTGCTTCCAAGGTAAACTACAATAATGAGTCTGTTTAGAACATTTTACTGAAACACAAAATCCCAACCAAATATACAGATATTTTTAGTCTGCTTTTTTGCACTAATTGTTAATTTTAAAAATGTGTGTATAGGTATTTTGTCTCCATGTATGTCTGTGTACCTCATGCATTCCTGGTCCCCATGAATGGAGAAGGCACTGGATCTCCTAGAACTGGAGTTATAGATGTGTGTGCTATGAATTGAACCTGGGTTCTCTGGAAGAGCAGCCAGTGCTCTTAATACTGGACTCCAAAGATTTAGTGTTAATTCTTTACAAACTTTCTTAGGAATGATTTTAAATGTTGTTTGGAAGATTTAAAGTTTTATTTTTACGTATAATGAGCTCAATCACCTTAACTGTATACTGTTGTATAAAATTGTTACAACAGAGTCATACACTTCAGTTTTTAATTAATTTAACTTGATAGAAGAATAAGCTTTACAAAGCTATATATACAACTGTGAATGCTTCTCCAGAAGAAAACAGAAATCTGCAGAGACTGAACTCTCCAACACACTTTGCACATCTTGTCCAGTTTCAGGAGTTGTTCTTGCCACACATGCTGCCTTCTGTCCATTTAAAGGAAGCTTCCGAGAATGTTTTCATTCCAAAAACACAATCGATTTCAGCGCTTAGGATCATGTCAGATGACCAAGAGCATGCTCTGAGATAAAACTTTTCTATGGCCTCTAAAAATAATATTTTAGCCATTTCTTCTTCTCGGGGGTCTAAAGGTCTAGACTTTTATAAGAATCTTTTTCCCTTTTAAAAGTTTTTTTTTTCTACATTTCCAATGAAGTAGAAACCAATGAAATCATAATGCTTCAAATAATGGTGTGAACGGAATGTTTTCATTCGTGAGAGACTAATTAAATTACTGATTTTGTCATTATGCCTTGGCTGATGTTAGTGGAATTGGCAATGTCTGCCTCATTAAGCTACGTCTGAGAAGGGCATCGTCCTCTTTCGGGTTTACCGACTTAGAATACGAGAATTCTCAGCATCATTTCAACCTTTCCCGACATCTTCCACAGACCACACTGGTGCCAGACAGATGTGGTGCCACCATGGCTAATAGGATTAAAAGCCCCGGAGCTAAATAGTATCTAGTTATGCTAAATCAATCCAAGAACTGGAATGGTCGATTTGAACATGATCCCAAAGTTTCTCCTTTCCTTGATGGTGGAAGCACTCACGATGGCCAAAAGCTTCTGATACCTGGGCAAATGTATCCATTATCAACCCAGCAAAAACGTTCCGGGGCGGTGTAGGAGTCTCTATACTTCTCTGGGTCTTCTTTTATCGTTTATAAACTGAGGGAATTAGATTATACGATCTCCAAGAATCTTCTACTCTGAAATTATATTAATGAATCTACAGTAGCCTCTGGGGTGTGCTGATAACCAGAGGGCTATGGGCAGCTGCCAAGCAGCCCACTGAGCTAAATGGAGTTTCGTATACTTCATTATTATTTAATCTCCTTATTTCTAAGGTTTCTGTCCTTGCTCTAATCAGTGGAGAAAATTGAGCATTTTGGGAATAAGCATGAGATGCCATATGGTAGGACTGGAGGGAAATGATGGTCATTTTCTCAGTCTACTAAGTACAGTGGCTCTTCAAATTTATGAGTTAACCCTTTGAGAACATGACAAAAATTACGAATTGTCCCTTCACAGAGAAGAAAAACACATAAACATTCCAACTTCATTTTAACTTCAATGGTAATATCAACATCTTTAAAGTTCCTTCTGTGCCCAACATCTCTGATTTGATGGTTCTATGATCAGCTTCTCACAATGTTGTCATAGTATGACACAAGAAATATAAGCTTTGGAATCACACTTCCTAGCTTGATTACTTGGTGTTGTAAAATATGAAAGGTGGTTAGTCACAGTAAAGCTGTTGCCTCACACTTAAAGTAGGACGATGACTCCTTCCTAAGCCTTGGGCTACATGATATCAAATCCACACGTTGTCTAAACTGTTATTGGTCACATAGTAGGCATTCAATAAATGAATGTGATTTAGATCAGCTTTGAAAAGTAACTAATAACATTTCAGAATAATAGATATTACTAATTCGTAGTATTAGCCTCTGAAGAGCAATGGGTCGGCTCAGCAGGCAAAGGCACTTTCACCCAAGCCTCAGTTCAATCTTCAGAATCCACGAGGTAGGAAGAAGAGAGCTGACTCCTGAATGTTGTCTTCTAACCTTATTTGTACGGTATTTGCCTCACCCCAATAACACAAAATAAATAATGAAAGAAAAATGCAACTTCAAACTGTCATTGACCTCTGTAACTCGGGATGCTAGAGAGCCGCCCTGTGGTCTAGCAGCATCTTCAGAGTCCTGCTCAGCTCTGACCCCAGTGAGCCCTTCATGCTGCTCGGAAAGTAGTCCAGACATTAACGTCTGCTTTCTTTCTCATGAAAGCACATCTCGACAACTAACATGTGGATGGTGGATGAGAAGGCACTTCTCACTGGGCCTCTAGCTCCTTAACTCCTCCTCCTGAACTTGCTGCCCAAAGAAATGGAAAGAAAGGAGGGGAATTTAGTGCTGTGTTGCTAAGGCACTGCTTGGTAAGCAAGCAGCTGTGAGTAACCCTTAGTTCCACTTTGAGAAAAGGAAACTGGTAAGTTGGTGAAAAAAACACTCATGTCTACTCATATGTCAGATGCATTTCTTCTTGTGATGCTGGAAGGAAAGTTGGAGCTTTTAAGTTACCACTTGTAAAAATATTAGGGGCTTGCTTTGGAGTCGCCATACTTCTTACTTCTGTTCCATTTCTCTAACTTGTGAAGAAAAGCAGCACTGGGAAAGACACATTGTGATAGGACGTCTTCTTTTCAGTATTTAACATTCCCAAATGCAATAATATTCAGAATCTTTCCCAAGTCCTCACTGAGAGAATTAATTAAACCTCTCCACACACTTCATCTATTTTGGACTGTGGATAAATGCAGATCAACCCATACAATAACATGAAAAAAGGCTGCCTGAGGACTTGGAGTGGAGTAGGAGTGGCTGAGTCCCAGATGGACAAAGTCACAAAGCCAGGAATCAGTGGCCAGATGTTCTCCATCCCTTTCACAATGAATGTAGCTGAAGAAAATGGACATCTATGATAACTGTTGGCCATAAAGCTTCAGACGTACATAGGACACAGAGACTTAACATTACTTTCATATATGCAGTAGGAGTAACAAAATTATATAATTAGCTTTTTTCTGTTCATTAATTGGGTACATGGGGTGTTATATATATCATGTGAACTAGAACAGAGAAGAGTGATAGCAAAAGGTTTTCAGAGGGAGCATTCCAAAGCCACGTCTCCTTGAATTTTAGAAGTAAAATTTTTGCCATGCGTATTTTGACTTTGAACCAATCACTGTCTCCTGATTGTGAACCAGATGCTTAGCCTAGCCAATCATGCTCAAGGGCAGGTATTGTGAATAGTTGTTTAGTTGCCTTTTGATCAGTAGAAGTTGGATCAAACATTTTCTTTGGAAAAAGTTAGTCCTTGTCATTTTTCAAAAGCTTCTTAATGATGTGCCTGCAGAGGAGAAAAATGAACGCTGGCAAGTTATTGTTCTCAAAACTGCATGATAAGAACTACTGTTGTTTTCTCTCCCTCATAATTTGATGCATTTGTGAGAATTTCTGGAAAAGAAACCCACACATTACATTTTATAATACAACAGTGACAGTCAAGTCAATAATTGCTTTCCTTGATTTGCTCTTACCTTAGACATATAGTCAACTAATGCCTCTCCATTTAACCTAAGAAATTCAAAGCGAAAAAGAAATTTTGACTCTTATTTACTTGTGAAAACTTTTTCAACTTTCATAAGTTCAATTTTTGCTGAATGCTCCCAAATTTATAGACCTTGTATCTAAATTCAAGTATTTTTCCTCTGGACAAACTAAGGGTGACAAAAAGCCTTAGAGAAGAGAATTTGATAGGTGAGTAAATTCACTATGACTTAAGAAATCAGACTACTTGCTTTTTTCCATCAGCATCATCAGCTCTGCTCATGAGCTGGTTTTCTGCCTTTTGAGGTTGACAACCTGAAGACTGAAGAGCCCAGAGCGTAATAATAACTAATCTTATCTAGAACTATTGCCAAAATAATACCAGGATCTTCTCATTGAATATTAAAAGCTACCAGATGGTAAAATCTCATTTAAACGCTGTTACAGATAACAGGATTGTGTCCGTGGTCTTCCTTGTACCCATTGGGCCCCACATATTGTTGATACTTTTCATGAACTCTTTTACTTCTCTATTAGAAAATCAAACTTAACTCACTTGCTGCCATCACATATGACATACATGTATTAACTCTATTTGGATAGACAACCTTATTTTTCCTTAAAGATAATCAAATTTACTTTATCATTAACCCTTTACTCTCTAGTGATTTCTTCAAATCAGCAATGCAATGTGATTTTGTTTTACATATAAGTGGTCAAGAATGTCATAAAGATTTCTAAACATGACATCTAGTATTTATCAGCGTAGGAGAGAGTAGAAAACAGTGGTAAATCCAGGAGAGCTTAGGTTGGGATTCTTGAATTCCAGATTCCCGTGGCATATTTGTGTCAAAATGTATATCAATCCATCAAATAGGACATGTGTTTTCAGGGGCTGTAACTACTTAGCAACTAGGTTTGAATATGAGGACTATTGTCATAAAAGTGATGATTCATGAATAATTAAAAAGAGACCACCTTAAAAGAGCCTGAAAAATGGTAGGAAAATGCATAATGAAATGCACTAAAAATAAACTCTCAACTGTCCTATGAAGACATTAGAAAATACGGTCTGAAAGGACAGAAGAAAACCAGTAGCCATGCTATGGAAGTCAGACTAGAGAAGATAATTGACCCCTGTGACAGCAATATCTAATAAGATGAGAATTGAAAATGATCCTTAATTTACTGTGAAGGTCATTGGTGACCTTGACCAGAGGTTTATTTTTTTAGATAAGTCATTATGTTAGAGCACATTGCTTTTTACCTTTCTTTATATTTAAATGAGCTAGTGAATTCAAACTTGACCCAGACCCTCTCTGCAGTCACAGCCCAGTTTTTGTCCTCTGTGTTCAGAATCAGACTACCACACAGAAGAGTTTGCGTATGCTCTCTGCCATTTGGGATTCAGCTGGCTTTGCCTCCTCTGGCTTTCTAATAGTACCTTTCAGGTCACTAAACCCCCAAACCCACACTATTGTGGTCCCTTAAATGCCTCATCAATAATTCTTCTTTGTTATTGTCTGGTGAATTCTTTATTCAGCTTACATGTGTCACTGTTTTGGTGGATTTGAGTCCTAGACACTATTTGTTTATTTCTTAAGCTTTCTTAAGGCTGATCACATCTGTTCCTGGACTTTAAATGCCTCCCGTAGGCTGAAGCTCTTAGGTTTACAGCGCCAGCCCAAGCTTTTCCTGAATGTTCGATACACAAAGGCCCACCAAAGGGACCATAAAAATACCCCCCAGTCTATAAAGAAGAAAGAGAGAAGCCTCACTGGGAAACGAAAAGGACAAGGAAATGTAAAATAGCCAATAAGCACAAGAATGTGTGCTCAGATTGACTTGCTACCAAAGATCAACTTAGCACTAAGTCTTGGAGTGAGATAAAAATGTAATACAGTGCTCATGAGCAATGTTAAAGAAGTTGGCATTTTCACGTAACTTTGAATATCTTGATGTTTTGTAAAAATATAAAAAGCAAGTAAGTCTAGAACTCACTCTAGGTACGACACTGCAGTGCCCCAAGATATCTGGTGGATATCTTAATTCTCAGTCAGCAAAGCCTCTCACCTGCTTTGCTCCATCCCATACCACACTGCCAAAGGCCTCTCTCTGAGCCTGGCAGCAAACTCTCTACCTATCTAGTTCCCAAGAGGTTTCCATGCCAGAAACACATCCCAACTCTGTGGTGGCCCAGAACAGCCACTGCACATCTTCTTTCACTTAAATCACTACATGAAAGAACACAACACAGTAACCTTTGGCCCAATTGATAAGATATAATTGCCCACCTAAACATACAAAACCCAACATACATACATCCATTAATAACCTGTAAAGGTACAATGTGGAATCTTACCGTCACCTGCCATATTGTCCTGTCATGGCTTCTCTATCTGTCCCTCCTGTCTCTTCCTCCCTCTTTTCCATTCCAGTCTCCTCCTCTTCCTTCAAACTTTTCTCCCATCCATCCTTTCTTCCTGTCCAATGACAGGCCTCCTTCTATCTTGTACCTGCCTCACCTGTGACATCATTCCACATTTCTCCCTTTTTGTTTAATTAGAAAAAAAACTTTTCTCTCAAATATAAGCTGAGCACAACTATTATTATTTTGTAATTAAAATCATAAAATATATCTAACACCCAGTCCAACACTATATCAGTTAAACAGAACATTTTTTATCCATTCCAGCTTAAGAAAAACTTAAAATCCATATTATATCTTGGCTAGCTTGTATACTATCTGATAACTATCCAATAAAATATGTATTTTCAGAGTTAAACAGCCTCATAGGCTAAGAGACTATAATCAGTCGTCGACCCCATCAGAAATCTGAGAATGACCAAATATCTATACACATAGGAAGCCTAACATGGCTTCCAGAACTGAGAGGTTGTAGGGACAAATCTCCACTAGCACAGTCCCCTGTTAGCAACATGTGAGTGCAAGTCTTCAGCCTTCTGGCCCAAAGTCAACTGACAAACTGTTGAAATGCAGATTTTGAATTTTGAGAGTAGAAAACAACGATCACCCTGTCTTGACAGAGTTTATCGGTCAACTATTCTGCATAATTTGTCCTTTTTTGGACAATATTAGTCTGCAGATGAAACAGGCAGTGGCTGCCTGGCCACAAAGTATTCCCTCACCTGGAGTAGAGATGTTCAAATTCTTAATTAAATCCACCAAAGGGGAACTGTTAGGAGCAGATATGTCTCAATAAAAGATAAATAAGTTTAAATCTCAAATTTTGTAGATTTCTGACGGTTTTGGTAAGCCATTATAAGACAATCTGGACTGTTGTCTTTATATCTTAATATTATCTTGAAAGTACTCTCACAAAGTCAGAACCATGAATTTGCTATTTAGCCCTTTACTCACTTGTGTAATCAACTCAGAAGTTTGTAATGATATCAATGGAAGGACTGGCTCTAAGCCCTATACTTTTAAACTTTTTTGACAAATAAATTCTATACCAAAACAAAGATATGATTTTAGCTTAGTTACCAAATGAGATTATGACTGTGCAACTCAATCTAGCTAATTCCTCCCTGTTCAATTACAACCAGTTTTAAATTACTCATAAAAACAACTTTAGAATAACCACTTTCAGACCCCCAAGAGTCCATGGAATTGGGTCTACGAGTCCTCCATAACTTCTTCCAGCTGAATGTGGGCATTGAGATATCCTTGAGGGTAGGGAGTAGGAAGAATGAAGCAAATGCTGTAGCTGATAAGTCCTGACTGGACCCAGCTGAAAGTCCTTGAGACCAGGAATTCAAGTAAGCACATTCTACAAAATACAACTCTCAAGACAAAAGTTTAGAATCAAGATATCTTGTTTGATTCTCCTGAATCAATCTTTTTTAGGCAGTCTACCTCTATCAAATCTGATCAGTATGACTCTGTGATGTTTCCAGAGCCTAATCACATTTTTTAAAAACACAAAGACAAAATCTTTCCCCCAAAATACTGTGTTCCTTAGTCTATAACCAGAAAAGCTTGTATCTTGCACTCTCTCCCAGAGTAATAATATGACCATAAAACTCAAAGTCACACCCATTATGAAGATCAAACAATTTTTTAAAAAGGAAGTAAGCTAAACAATGAGCCCGATAGGCTTTTGTACTCTGTGATATCAGGAAATAAACCCAAAATTCCCATGGAGCCCACGTTAAGAGAACCTGAGCTTCCTGTTGTGGTAAATATCAAAAGTAGCCACAAAATCTCACTAGCCGGTACTAACAAGCCATATGACCTTTAGCGGGGTAATTCATAAAACAAACTAAATACCTTCTATCAATTCTAATACCAATAAGCAACATATCAAACCAGGACTTTATTTAGCCCAAAATATATCCATCTGTTAAGCTCTCTACCTGGAGCCACAGATTTTTATTTAACCTTAATAACTTCTAGAATATATGTCTGTATTCATTCTGCCTGGTGTTACAGACATTTATCACAACTCTCTACTTGGAGTCAGTGACTAATTTTCCTTAAGTTCTGAACCATGGGTGAAAATCCCCATGTGATTCGGGTAATCTCTGTACTCTCTCCTTAAAAACAAACTTAAATCACCTTCTAATAATACCTTTCATTAAGAAATAGCTTGTCTAACTAGGATTTCAACCCAAAATTCCTGTGGAGCCCACGTTAGAAGGAATATGAGTATCCTGAAAGACTTTCTAAACAACCTTCTTTTAAAAGCAGCTTTTAATCTCTAACTCTATGATCTGCCATTACTTATCACACAGCAGGGGACCTACAGCCTGACAGCTCAGGCTACTTCCCTGTTTCTTTGTTTAAATTCCCGCACTTGAGATATCACATGACTTAACATGGCACGGGCCTCCTCTTACTTAGAAAAGAAAAACGTTCTCTCAACTCTTAGGATTACTAGTGGATTCTTGCCCATCACATTTGTTTGCCATCTGTTGTTGTAAAAATATAAAAAGTAAAAATGTCACAGGTGAGGCAGGTACAAGAGAGAAGGAGGCCTGTCATTGGACAAGAAGGAAGGATGGGCGGGAGGAGAAAAGTTTGAAGGAAGAGGAGGAGACTAGAACGGAAAGGAGGAAGAGACAGGAGGGACAGGGAGAGAAGCCGTGACAGAACAATATGGCAGGTGACGTTAAGATTCCATGCTGTACCTTTATAGGTTGTTACGAATGTTCTAATGGATGGATGTGTATTCGGTTTTGTATGTTTAGGTTGGCAATTATATCTTATCAATTGGGCCAAAGGTTATTGTGTTGTATGTTCTTTCATGTAGTGATTTAAGTGTAAGAAAGTTTGTGGTGGCTGTTCTGGGCCACCACAGAGTTGGGATGTGTGTTTCTGGCACGGAAACCTGCCTTGGGAACTAGATAGGTAGAGAGTTTGCTGCCAGGCTCAGAGAGAGGCCTCTGGCAGTGTGGAATGGGATGGAGCAAAGCAGGTGAGAGGCTTTGCTGACTGAGAATTAAGATATCCACCAGATATCTTGGGGCACTGCAGTGCCGTACCTAGAGTGGGTTCTAGACTCATTTGCTTTTTTGTATTTTTACATCTTGATACATCTAAAAGAATAGCTTGTAATACATGACAAAAAGCAGATCACATAGGCACTTCTACAATTTTGATAACTAGGCAATGTTTTCCAGTATAGTACTTAATAGTAACAGTGTGTAAGCAGTCTGTATCAGGTCAGTAATGAAGTAAGTAAAGTTTATGTGGTCTACATGTGAATATATCATACAAGTAGTTATATGACTGGATATTTGGGTTTGAAACTAAAAATATTATTTTTAGTGGCTACTGAAAACATTTTAGATCTTTTGTAAAAAGGTTAAGTTCCACCCCCACAGATAAGTAAATAAATGTATTTTTCAGTCGTGCCTAAAAAGCCGTACAGGAAGAAATATAAGAGTAAGCAGAGAGTAGGTAACTGAGGTGATGGCTCTGTGATGATTGCTGTGTTTCTTATGGTTTATGTATTTCAATACTCCCCCCATGGTTGTGTTGTCATTTTTCTCCTTCTGACCATGAAAATAAATAATTAACAAACAAACGAATATATCTCCATGAGTGAGTGAGGATATCCCTTTCTATTTTTAACTCGGATTGACCCTTGATAGGTACTGAAACAGTGGTGCTGTCTTCATGCACATTTACTCTTAGCATCAAATTTCAAGGAGACTGTGGTGATACGTCAGCCCACTCCCAGCCATCTCAGGAGGCATAGGCTGCTGCTGGGTGCCTACTTGGTAGTCTATAAACACCTTTAGGGAACACCCTGACTGCTTCAGTTAGAGTCAAGTTGTCACAGACCTTTCTGGTTTTACTTTTCAGCTGGAAATCAATTATAGAAACTTCAAGAAGTAAACTACCATCTAAAACAAGCCAGGCAGAAAGTGACCTAGAAATAACAAACTTCAAGACTTTGAAAATCAGAAAATATGTTAGAAGTTCAAATAGCTTTATCTTGTCTAAATGACTGCATATTTCGTAACTAGCTAGTGAGGACCTTTTTTTTTTTAATTTTTAACTTTTTAAATGAGAAAACATGGTATAAAGTAAGAACTCAAAACACAGGATTGATTTTTTTTATTGCAAGTATGTTTTCTCCTTTTGAATAATAAAAAACCGGAGTTGCCTAAATAAAAATGATTAAGAGACTGAATATCAATTAACTAGAAAGATAACAGTCTACAGTTCCCCTTGATATCCAAATAATTGTTTTTAAATTCCTTTGATTTTTATCTATATTAACACTTGATGTTACTGTACTGATATTTCTTTAACTTTGTTGTTAGAGTATGTGCAAATATAAAAATACTCAAACAGTGCTAAGGCCTTTTTATTTCATATTTGAAATGAGTGGAAGCATGTTGCCATAACTTAAAATTATGTGTTATAAAATACTGCTAAAAGAGGTAGCAAGGCTCTTACTCAGAGTCAAGACAGCCTTGTCAGGTCTGAGACCTTCAACCGTTTCATTCATAAATCACTCCTCAGTAGGTGAACTGTTCCTCAACTATTCAGATAAATAATTTACAAATTAAGACAATAAAGTATTGAGAAATTTCGATGCCTTCACTTATGATACGAAGCAACAGTGCATGGCAACCACGTAATGGAATCTTATTGGACTGTAGAAAGGGGAGGATTCAGGAGGCAGTAAAACTTCTGACTTACCGTTTTCTCACAAAGCTCTTGGTATGTCCTCAATATGACTTCAGAAAACATTGTCTGGAGGCTGACATGGAGGCACACACTGAGAAGGCGACTGGGGAACCGTTGTCTCTACTTGTCTGAGTGTGCAAAATCCCTCAACTTTCTATGACATCACCCTTCAAGCTGGCCTTCTTCTCTTTGTCCACACCGTCCTTTGGATTATTAATTACACCATGTTTCTCTGTGTATTAAACACATATAATAATGTAAAGGGAGCTGCTCGATTCAATTGGTCTTGGGATATTTATGGCATAAATAATATTAAAAGCTATATTTAAAACACAAATCATTCCAGGGACTAAGCCACTACCTAAAGACTATACATGGACTGACCCTGGACTCTGACCCCATAGGTAGCAATGAATATCCTAGTAAGAGCACCAGTGGAAGGGGAAGCCCTGGGTCCTGCTAAGACTGAACCCCCAGTGAACTAGTCTATGGGGGGAGGGCGGCAATGGGGGGAGGGTTGGGAGGGGAACACCCATAAGGAAGGGGAGGGGGGAGGGGGATGTTTGCCCGGAAACCAGGAAAGGGAATAACACTCGAAATGTATATAAGAAATACTCAAGTTAATAAAAAAAAATAAATAAAAAATAAATCTTTTTTAAAACTTCAAAAAAAAAATAAAACACAAATCAACTTATGAACAGAATTTTACCACCATTGGTTGCTTTTTGTTAAATGCTCATGACAGTAACTTACATTTTAAGATGTTTAGAGAAGACTCTGACTTGCATACTGATTTTTTAAAATCATTCTTAAGAGATCAACCTTTACCTTTCTGCAGATCGTTATATTTAAGGACTCCATAAAAATTCTCAGTGATTGAACTCCCAGCATATAAAGGTGAACCATTGATGTGTTCCACTGATTGATTTTAACTTGAATGCTTCATAGGTTGAGCATTAATCTAATGTGTTACCTCTATACAATCACTATAGCGCATCGTTATAAGAGAAGATCCCTTTTACCCCTAGGCCTGGTACCTATGCCCTCCGGTTTTCTTAACACAATCCCTTATGAGACACAAATATAACTCATAAGTATATTATCCTAATTTAGATTCTTGAGTGTGCTTGTGGTACAACACCCAGAAGCACACACAAACTCACACAATTCTAATTGAACTCCAACCATGCATGGATGGATGGATGGAATGGAGGGAGGGAGGGAGGGAGGGAGGGAGGGAGGGAGGGAGGGAGAGAGAGAGAGAGAGAGAGAGAGAGAGAGAGAGAGAGAGGGATATGGATATGTGGGGAAGCACAGAACACCAAGAGTAATAGTCCTGATTCATGGTTGTAATCTAGTAAGGGAAGAATGGTATGCATTTATAAAAGATCAATGTCATCATAGTGATATCGTGTGTGTGTGTGTGTGTGTGTGTGTGTGTGTGTGTGTGTGTGTGTGTGTGCATGTATCTGTGCAGACATATAATTTAGTCCAAGATTAATGAAGAGGCAACAATGTCATGAAATAAAAACACAGAAGCTCATTTATAGAAATTTTACTGGCTTTACCAGAGTCCTTGGTTACATAGAACTGTTCTCTAATTGGTCAAAATATCCAATAGTACACAATATATAAAGGCTGCTGGGAAGAAGCAGGGGGGAACTGAAGTTAATCTAAAGGTTCAATTCCATAACAGAACAACAGTATCTGCAACTGGTGTTGCCCACTGCTAATGTCCAGACAGTGTGGTATGACCAAGTGTAGATTATACAAGAATAAATATTTCACTAAATGGAAGTCTGAACCTCAGTAAGGAGGTTCTTTGCCCAAAACCTCTGTGTAAATATTTGCTTTCTACACTGTCTGCAAATCCTTATCAAATAGAAATCAATGTGTGTAGGACAGGTCAGCATTGAGAAGATCAAAACTAGGACTCCAGGCAGTAAGAAGAATATAGCATGAGGTCAGGACAAGCAACAGGTTTTAAATTGGAGGAAAATTGACTGCCAGCAAGGATCAAAAGCCAGAGCAAAGGGACGGGGCAAAAGAATTCAATTACAAGTCTGGGGAACTGCAGAGGGGTGCCTCACCCCAGGTGGCCCCCAGTGTGGACCCTGATCTTAAAGCCAGCAGCTCACTGCATGCTGTAGACACATGGTTTGCCTTCCTTCCAGTCTCGGACTTCCTGCTCCTCCCAAGTGTGAAGCAGTGCCAATTTGACCTGCTTCTGCTAGTGACCTCCATGCTGCTTGTCATTATCTGGCTGATACAGACATGCTGGTTTTGAATGGAATTTTGCTGTTGTTTTTAATCTAAATTCAAATTTCCCATCAAGTAAATCCTGACTCCTCTTAGGTGCTGAAGCAACAGAAAAAGTTTCATGCCCTCTACACAGAGTTAAACTAGCCATTCAAAGGAGGGCTCAAGTGAATAAAGTCAGCCATTGTCTTTTATTTGGGAATAAGAGGAGGCAATTGGGAGCCTCTGTATTTAATGATTCAGAGGCTAAACTTATTAGAAGACTGGCTTAAGAACAGTTTATTTGGATCTGCACTCCATAATGGCGTATTAAAAAGAAACTCATCTGTAAGACATATACAAACAAAGGGATAAGGACAGGCTTGGCATTTGGACAGAAGTTATCAGATATCTGGTACCTTGATATCAAAATCCCAGCCTTGCATCAAGTAGGCTTTTCCTGGTTTAATCGGTTTCAGAGCTCCGTGTGGTCTCTTACCCAACAGCAGCGGTGTGTGGCTTAGATGCTGAACTCAACATCTTCAAAACCACGGCCCCTCCTCTTCACGATCTGTGATGTGGAGTACATCACTTGGTTTCTCTGAAACAGTGTCTCAAGGTATACAGAGTAGGAGTACTCTGTGGGCTAAATGAGTTGTTGACAGTTTGAAACAGTGCTAGAGTTGATAAGCACCTCAGAAGGATTATCATATTTCAGAAGTTCTAGCTCAACAACTTGGGATATGCCCTGAATCTACTTTTGTCTGTTTACCACCTCCATTCACCAAAC
Source organism: Rattus norvegicus (assembly GCF_021556685.1). Lineage (NCBI taxonomy): Eukaryota > Metazoa > Chordata > Mammalia > Rodentia > Muridae > Rattus > Rattus norvegicus. Next base: position 43,467,814 of record NC_141553.1, read on the forward strand.
ACTGCCAGTCTTGCTTCCTCAGTAGAATTGGACATGATTTCATCTCTCTGGAGGGACTGCTATCCAAGTACAGACTTCACTATTCACTTGAGTTACAGCAGTCATTTTTGTGGACTCTGTAGCCCCTGTCACAATCTGTGCAGCTCTCAATTCACAGGAATGCTTGTCCAATAGACAGCACACTATTTTTCCATAGCACAGCTGCCTGCTGTTTTAAGACTATGCTGACCCTTCCAGAATAGCCATATATATATATATATATATATATATATATATATATATATATATATATATATATATATATTCTCTTACAAGATTCCCTTGCCAACTTATCAGGACAGGGACAAGTGAGTAACTTATTCTTGAGTCTTGCTGGCTGCCACAGACATGCGTGGTGCATTACTCTGAAGATCTCTTCAGCCCTTTCTAGATTCAAATACCCAATTGTCTCCTGGGACCCCTGTGGGCACATCTTTGCTATACAGAATTGTTTCCCTCTTGGTCTTTCTTCTGGTGGCTCTCACACATTCTCTTCTTTCTAGTGCCTCCCTTTCTTTTGAGCTCTTCTCTCTGGCTTCTGTGCCTGGAGGCTGCCCTTCGTGTTTCCATTTCTGTCCAAACCATTTGCTCTATGTACCCATACTATCTCCCAGGTTCCTATTGCATACATCTCTAAATGGCCTGAAGGGAATTTTGTATCCAAAAAAAAAAACCAAACAAACAAACAAACAAACAAACAAAAAACAGAGAGAACATTTCTATTTTTCACCTCCCCTTAGTATTACCCTGCAGCAGGAAGCAGAAGGCCCACTGTCTGCTTAAATGAAGAAGGGAAAAAGGAAGAGTTACAGAGAAAAACAGAGTGATTAATAGCTGAAATATTGTCTTCTTATTCGGTCAATATATCGGCAGGTTCCAAAACCTCTATCATTCCTTGTGTGAACATGTTTGTGACTTCTGAATGTGAACAGTGCCACTTGTAAACATCTGGACCAATTCTACAAGTGTGGGCAAGTTGCAGCAAAGCTCTCAGCCTCCTCCACTCTCCTCACCTGCTACTTGTTTTTCCCCAGTGTTGGACTATATTAAAGTCTCATTGCTTCTGGAAAAGGGGAATTCTGGCTTCTCAGAGATGAACAAATGAAATGCCTAAGGTACCATTTGATTTTGGCATCAAAATCGCAGGAGGGAGAAACCCTTTTCTTTGGGTGTTATTAAACAGTGTTGTTATTTCTGATTTTAAAGATTTAGAACCATGATTGGTGAGACAGCTAAGCAGGTACAGGTTCTTGCCTTCCAAACATAGCTACTTGAGTTTGATTACAAACATTCATGGTAGAATTAAAATACTAATTTGTGAGGTTGTCCTCTGACCTCCAGACTTGAGCTGTGGTGTATATGTACACATGCTAGCACATTCACATCACAGATATACCACACACACACACACACACACACACACACACACACACACACACATACACACCACATACAGAAAATCATAATGATAATAAAATAAAATAAACAACAGCAGAAAGATATGGCACCAAAAGAGATTCAAAATATCTCCCTATTTTTACAATTGTTACGTACTGAAACAAGGGCTTTAGTATAACAGGCTAAATAAAATTACTAAAATTAAGTTAACTTGTTTTCTCTTTATTAAATACATCCATCAAAAATTTAAAATTGAAAAATTAACATTCCTTGTGGATCTCACTTGTTTATTTATCTGATAAGTTTGCCCTAGATTGTAACTAAGAACAACCTTAACCATGGAAATTACAAAAAGATATAGCTTCTACTTCCTCCCTGCCCTGAGGTCAAAGGTGATAGATCTGATGGTGCTTTGCCAGAAGTCTCAGACAGGCTCAGCTTAAAACTAGACCAACTACAGAGAGAGTGCATTTTCCCAAATGAAAACATTCCTCTCTGTATTCTGAACAAAAACTCATCACCAGATTTAATTTCGATTAAGAATTCGAGAATCACAATTTTGTTCAACAATTTTCCTGAGCCTCAGCTCCACATTCAGGAAATTACAAAAGAAACGATGATGACCCTGCTTGTTTCTCCCAGGTTTCCGATGTGCATCATCTATGAACTACCATAATTTCACACTCAGGCAGTCAGCTGAGGCAGGAACAGAACTGCTTTAACCCTTGCCTAATGAAAATTCTCCGAGGGCTTAGCTTATGTGCTGATATCAGTGCTACCTCAGCTCTCAGTCTTTAGTGTGTCTGAGATCACTACAGCAACAATCTGCATTAAGTCACAATGACTTCGTGTGAGCAGAGGAATGGCTTTATTTTTTTAATAACGAATCGGGGGAACTCTTTGGTTTTTCAAATAAAGGAAATGAGATTTGGAGTAGTTAAGTAAAATTACCACTTAGGGCCAAGCAGGGAATTCGAGCCACGGTTCTTACCTCTGTTAGTTACCAATTAGTGTGCTACCTGTTCACGCTGGGTATTCTTGTGGGTGCTGAGACACAACTGACAGTAGTCACAGAGCTTCCCTGTATGGCGGAAGTCCCACTGATTTAAGGAGTAGCGACAATAATCAGCTGGTTTCCGAGGACTCTTGATCCAGCACAGCGATGAATTTGTTTCAATGAATTCATCTTTGGTTCTCGCTGTTGTTCCTCAGCGCTGATCCCAGCCTTATTCACTTCCTCTGTCACCGTCACAACATGACAATGTGCAATTCCTCTGCTTGCGTGTTTTAGGATACTAACCTAGTGAGTCAACCCTGAACCAATTAGAGTGACCTGGAGATGAGATGATATCCGGTTTATGCCAATCAGGTTCCACCCCCAGAGACATGAAAAGAGTCAATTCCTTCCAAACCATATACTGGGTATATGGAGGAACTGAGGACACTAAGAAACAACAAATAAATATAAGCTTGTTTACTTGGAATATAAGGTTGTTTACTGCTGAGAGCTTTCCAGTTGATTTCTGTACTCTGAGCCACGGAGTTCTAAATGTTATCTAGAGGTATCTCAGATTGAGGAAAATGACACATTACCTGCCCAACCCATGCCTCCATAGTTATGTACCTAGCTTCTCTATTGTCTTTTTGCCATATTGGGTTTCTCTATTAGATTCCACTTGAAGACGGTGCTTCGCTTCCACTCACCATGCCTTCACTTTGCACGGGACTTTTCCTTTGATTCAAGGGCTGGTCCCTATTTCTACAGTGCTTTGCTGGGCGGAATCGGAATGCCATGGTGGCATTGCTTGGAGCTTAGGTCTTCATGCTAAAATTTTCATTTCATGAGCTCTCTTCTCGTAGTCATTTCACAGAGATTTTCCCACTTCCTTCTCTATTTACTTTCTAACAGCACTAAAACATCATTTCCACTTTGGCAAGACTTCAAAGACCAACACTGAGGTTGCGCATAACTAAGTGAAGTTCTGGACAGAGAGGGGATGTACAGATGTGGATGCTAGGCAGCCATAGTGTGTCTGTCCTTCCAGACAGCCTCCTGCTCACCTGAATGAAAATCTATCACATCTGAGGACCAACACCTGTAATAACAAAACACGCTTTAATGGAGAGAGGACAAATGTTTATTCATACAAAAGTTAGCAATGTTTATTGTGATCATATCTTACATGAATTCTTCTCTTTATAAATTATGTTAGCTCCTTCCTATTCCAAAATATGTGTGTAGCATTTGGAAAAAGGATCACATGTGTTGTTGACATAGTAACTCAAATACATATTCTGTGTTAAACGTAACATTGAATTTTGTCAAATTGGAGTATTTGGTTTATAAAATTGGTTTCTCTATTGAGTGATTAAAAAGCGAGTTTCAATATTAAACAACAGGTAATAGTCTTATTGCAGTCTTTACTAATATCACTGAAGACAGACTCCTAGGGAGCCTATGAACGCAGAGTTTGGGACAGCGTTTGGGAATTGGCAGTAGTAAGATAGTAAGAGAAGCAATGTTCAAGAGAGGGAGAGCTCATTAGCAAACCTGTCTCAAGGCAGGAGCCTCATCTTGTCACTTTTGACCCAGATAGCTCATAAGAGGAGTCCTAAAACTTGGAAAGGGGATCTGGCCCTCCTGCCCCACAGTTACCAGTCACTGGGTGGAAACCTGCAGCCATGGAGAGGAGGCATACCTTGGAGAAGGCAGTTCCTTCCCTCATAGACAATGCCAGCAGAGGGGCTCTTTTCTTTGAACCACTGCTGCCAATGTGCTTGGCAGATGGGATAGTGAGGGCTTCATCTCTAGAGAGCAATTCAATGCAGCACACTGCCACCCTCAGGACCAGAAAGGATCTTCAGAGGATTAGAGTGACAGTATTTGAAGGGATAAAATACTTCATCCTCCTGTCTTATTGGCCATTCACACAAATTATTTCCGGGAAGTTTAGCACATTGTTGAATATAGCAATGAAACCACAGTAATGGAAGGTTGATGGAATAAGAAAAGCATGTCACTTCGTAGAGGTTCCCCATGTCAATAAGATTAATTCTTAATTAGTATGAGTTCAAAAGGAATGCTAATCAAAGAAGCGTAGAACTAGGCAATGAGTGTTCAGATGCTGTTTAGAATGTGAAATCCTTTGCTTCCAAAGCAGGAAGAGAAATAGGGAATTCACAAGGAAATTACTTTTTGTCCTGTTGGTTAAATGGTCTAACCTCAGCAAGATTCTGAAATTGGGTAGCATTCTCTTTATTAGCAGGGACCACCATGAGAATTGCTTGCAAGTTAGGAGCTCTCTACTGAACTGAAATGGCTAACACTGTGGAGATTTTTTTTTCCATGTGGAGAGATTTAATGGGAGAACGAGACAAGGAGAAGAGGCAAGAGAAAGAAGAGAAAAGAGTGAAGAGAAGAGGCAGGGAGAGTGGGAGAGAGAGAGGGAGATTTCTTTTATTGCACAATCCTGTTGTAGTTAGAATTTCATTGCTATGAAGAGACACCATAACATAGGCAACTTTTGTAAGGGACAACATTTTATCAGGGCTGGCTTATGGGTTTAGAGGTTCAACCTGTTATCATCAAGGCAGAAGCATGGCAGTGCCTAAGCCGGCATGATGCAGGAGGAGCTGACAGTTCTACATCTTGTTTCAAAAGCAAACAGGGAATGACTGGCCTCCAGAGAGCTAGAAAGAGAGTCTCACAGCCCACCCTTTAAAGTGCCACACTTCATACAACAAGGCCACACCTGTTCTGACAAGGCCACACCTCCCTGAGCCAAGCATACTCAAGCCACCACACCTCCATTGAATGAGTCCTGTACATATTAGAACCAAAGGCAACAGTTATCTGTGGGTGCAGTGGCGAGAGATCAAAGGACAGCTTTGTGAAGTTGGCTTTGCTTTTCTACCATGAAATACAAGGGGCCAACTCAGGTCAGCAGGTTCAACAGCAAACCCTTTCACCTACTGAACAATCATATCAGGTCAAACTTTTATTTCAAATACTGAATGTTTTTCTTTAAAAACATGATTTGATCATGGCAATCATTAAATTGCTTAAATGATTAGACTAAGCACCATGAAAGACAAGACCTGTTGAGATTACCTGAGAATTTTATCCTTATGGACTAAGATATTGCCTTACCAGGCATTTGTTTGGCAAATGAATACCTAGACTATCCATCAAATTATGTGCAGCAATCTGGTGACGATGCCCTCTCCTTACGCTGCTTGATGAGTGATTGAATTGTTTACTGTGTCAGTTTTGGCAAGCTAGCAGGACTTTGTACAGTAAAATGTTACTGCTCACTTCTTATTTAGCAACAAATACTTTCTCATCATTCCTTCCCAAGATGGTATTCAAAACAAATTAGTCTTCCATTTCTAGTAGTCCATTACAGGTCTAACTTCTAAAAGGGCTCCCACTGTGTGTGTGTGTGTGTGTGTGTGTGTGTGTGTGTGTGTGTGTGTGTGTGTATGATTTCTGGAGTCAGATGTGTGTGTGTGCATGATTTCTGGAGTCAGAGTGAAATTATATTATTTCTCATTAATTAAACTAGGCTAAGTTTTTTAATTCAGTTAGAAAAATAAGCTTCCTGTCTTAGGGTTAATAATGCTGTGGTGAGCCCAACAGTGGTGGTGCACACCTTTAATCCCAGAACTCAGGGATTAACCTGGTCTACAGAGTGAGTTCTAGGAGAGCCAGTGCTACCCTGTCTCCAAAAACTATAATAATGATAATAATAATAATAATAATAATAATAATCTGATGATGATGATGACAAAAACATCATGCCCTAAAGCAACTTGAAGAAGAAAATATTTATTTGGTTATATATCCTGAATGACAATCTACTGAGGGAAGCCAAGACAGGAAGTCAAATCAAGAAGGAACCTGGAGGCAGGAGCTGATTCACAGGCTATGGAGTAGTTCTGCTTACTGGCTTGTTCCTTGTGGCTTGCTAGACCTGCTTTCTTCTAGTACTCAGGACCACCAGCGTAAGGAAGGCCAAATCCACAACAGGCTTGCCCCCTCCCAAATCACTAATTAAGAAAATATCCTAATGGGGCTGGAGAGATGGCTCAGCCGTTAAAGGCTAGGCTCACAACCAAAAATATAAGAATGGCCTGCCTAGAGCCTTACTTGGAGGCAGTTTCTCAATTGGGGTTCCTTCTCCTCAGTTGACTAAAGCTGTTTCCAAGCTAACAAAAAAACTAGCCAGAACACTTTCTGTTGGCGTTTAAAAATAAACTAAGCGAACATTAAAACATTAAAGTTTGTAGCTCTGGTAAATGTTATTTATACTAACATCCACAGTGTTATCCAGGGTAAACAACCAGGAGAAAACAGATTTTAAAGGATAGGATACCAAGCATCCATGTTCAAGGAAGGGGGCAAAAGTGGGTAACAGCAGAAAGGGGTCCTAAACCCTGGGTGATTCTCCATTGGTTCTGACCCAGAGGAATTTTAAGAAGAGTCTGGTGGATCCTTCTATCTACGGGACATGTGCCTCGATACTCTGCAATTGCAAGATTTATAAACTGCAATCTGCAAATGTCTTCCAAGTCGCATTTCTGCCAATTGCCCTGACACTTTGGATGGGAATCTCATTTCAAATTCAGTCATCCGCTGCTCTTTGAAATTTCACATCCTTTATCTGTCTCCTCTCAGGAAGATCCCCCGTTTGCAGGTGGTCATCAAAAGAAACAGGTAAAGCACAGCTTCCTTTATTGATGGCCATCTGCTTTGCACACTGTCCGGATAGCTGGTGTCCCCAATTCAGACTGACACCTCTACCAGGAAACAGAGTGTTCTCTCATGTGGCTCCTTGTGTTTAATTCACCAGAGCTGAACATCTAATGGCTGCAGCAAGAGTAATGACAGGAGGGACTCCACTCACTGCGGCAGACATTTTGAAAGATGAGAGTCAATAACTCACAGTTGAGTGCATTACCAATTCCACGCGGATGGGAAGGGAAACAAAATTAAGGAGGAAACACATGAAGATGACTTCACTGGGACAGGAACTTTGATTAAAAACGAAATAACATTAGGAAAGGAGGAAACTTTGTTTAGTCGCCTCTTCCTGCTCTCCTTCTGACTATGAAATCAAACAAAACCAGGCTCTGAAGGAGGAACAAGTGAGTTACTTCTCTGTTCAGAGTTCTTGCTGGGGTTTTGCTTATCGACATGAAGCAGTGATGGGCTAGAAAGGCGGTGTTGGCTCTCTGAAGGTGCAGAGCAAAGCCACTGCTGTGTCCTTTGTAGTCACTGCAGTTAATAAAGGATGGCCGGCCTTACTGTTCAGTATTCAATGAACTAAATCGCCAGGAGAGTTACAAAAGGCTTGCAGGCTTAGTCATGTAAGTCTTGTCATTTTCAGATGCATCAGGGTCTAAATCAGCTAACCAGGGAAGATTTTAGCTTTGAGTAGGAAGATGACATTCCGGAAGCTATAAATAAGGAGACAGCCATGGTGTTGGGGTACCCCTTTGTTCCCTTAATGGAAATGCAGCCGGGTAACTTATCATTAAAGCCACTTTTTATTTGCCTTAGTTTGATTGTACACGAAGCATATCATAGTCTTTTAAAGCCCAGAAGAGTAGAAGCGAGAGTATAGTAATTCTGCCATGAACACTTGTGGAAAGCCCTCTTGATTACCCTTTAAAGCTTGTTCTATGGGTGTGTGGTGATGATGGATTACAAGTCACGCCTATATCTAACATCACTTTTGAGCCTCTTAAAAACACTGTGATTTAAGCAGCAACATCTGAAAAATTACAAGACTCATCTGACTAAGCCTGCAAGCCGTCACTAACCTCCTTGGTGATTTAGTTCATAAATACAGCCCTCTGCAGTGTTTTCCTTTGCCAGTAATCATAGAAATAATTGAATGCTGGAAAAGTACTCTTCCTGCAAACTTATATTAAGACATTTTATTAACAGAGTATACCATAGTGCATATATCGAACAGTCTGTGCACTGTCACATAGAGGAATTTTAGGCGTTATTAGGAGCAAAAACTCTATCGGTGTTTATCAGTGTGCCTACGTGTGAAGCCTGCAGATATAGCCAGGTCCATTACCACTGCCCACAGGACAACAAAACTTGCTAAAAACTAACTGCAGGGCCCCATCTACAGAGACATACATCAATATAAAGCCACCTCATCTGACTCCGATGGCACGTGCCTGCTTTCCTTCCCCAGTGTAAGCATGGCGATTGCCTTGTTTCTCTTGGCTTAGGATGGAGGGCTAAGAAGCCAGGATTCTGTGAGTCTACTCTTCATCAGGATTGCTTGATAGTTTGCTTTGACATGAGGCTGCTTTCTCTGACTGTGCCATGTCCAAGCAGTCTGCCAGACTCCTTCTGTTCCCAGCAGTCCATTTTTCTCCGTGTTAGTGCCCACTGACACGGTCCCGCAGCATACTGTAGAGGTGTGTATATCCTCCCGGCTTGTGACTGTCTCCATATCACCTCATCAAACTACCTATGCTCAGGTATTCCATTGTCACCTCTTCTTATCTGCAGAACTGCAGTGTCGCAATCTATGCACCAGGCTGGCTGCATTCCAAGTCATTGTTGCTGATGATGGTCCTGACTTGCCATTGTGCACTAAGCATAACTCACAGTGCATGGGAAGAACCAGAGGGTTTGGTCATCCATCTCTGTCTCATAGCTGTGGATGAGGGCATACATTACTTTCCTATAAATCTAAACCTCCTTTTATGTCAAAAGCACAGTACTGTCTAATAATTTCAAACTCCTGAAAAAGAAAAAAATTACTTTTTAATCCTTTCATGTTTCTGGTCGACCATGAGCAAAATACTATCTATATTGCATTAACTATCAATTTTTATGTATTATTATTATTATTATTATTACATTTCAAAGCACAGATATGAAATTAACAAAGCATTTTCTCCATAGTTCTTCTATGCCAGCAGTGTCTAAAACAGGGATGCCACCTTGTGATTCATTGGCTGAATTGCTGGTGAAAGCTAAGATTCCGTGAGGCGACAGTCATGGCCCCAGGCAAGAACACCTCACCTGTGCGTCTTCACCTCTAACATCTGAAAATAGTTAAAAGTGAGATAGCAAATATTTGGTTAAAAAAATTTACCTCTTCTCTCTTCCCTTTGAAGGAAACCTGAGGCAATAATTGAATCGCAGGTAAGGTAATCATGTAGAGTCTTAATTTAAAAGCCCATAGTAACCACTGGCTTATGCTTTTCAGCATTGAAGTTCTCCTTACTTGGGAAGTCAGTTGCAACCAGCAAGTAGTATCTTTGGTCTTCCAAAGAACTGACCTCATAAAAGATAGAATTTTTTCAATTAGCAGCTGCTTGAGCAGCCAGCCCTGATTTTGGAATACAGCTTAGGGAGTGCAGCACAGGGGTCCAGTTCAACTCTCACATTGACTGTGGCTTTATCTTTTCATTTTTACAAAGATGGTACCATGCTCCAGTATTTGAGCCAAGGTTTCTATCTGAGCACTGCACCAAATATCTTAATATTCGTTGTCTCAACTAATTCGGAGATGAGGAGTCCTGGGTTCTGATTGCTCCACCATTAGATGCTTTTCTCTGCTGAATAAGAGTATGGTTGAGCTCATTGTCAGTTACCCAGCTGGTAAATAATATGGGCAACCAAGGGCCTTGGAGGTCTTGAGATTCCTCTGTTCTACGTCCGCACCGTGCTTCTGCTTCGTAGCAGATTCCTTTCGTACACTTGGAGCACTGACCCCTTCTCTATGGACAAGCACACCATAATCCTCAGTGGGTACCTGAAGTCACAATAGTGCGGGATGCTCAATGGGCATTTTTGCTCTATTCCCACAGTGTTGCCACCTACTGGAGAATTAATGTGTCTTTCCAACTGTAAGCCCAAAGGCCTCTGAGTCCTGCATTCATGACTATTATTAAATTCAATTAGAGTCACCTCTGCACAGGCACAGTGATTCGATGACATCGTATCAGACAACCAGGACAGTCACTAAGCATCTAACGGGTGACAAACATGGCATAAATATCTGAACAAAAGGATAATGGAAACCTGATATGTAGGGTTGGGGTGGAGCACAGAATGGCATGGTACGAGTCTGCTTTGCTACTCAAATAGTATATAACTTACAGTGGAAATTATTTCTAGAATTCCACACAACATTTTTATGCTGCAGTTGACTATGGGTAATTGAAGCCTCAGGAAAAAGCCTTGATTGAGGTCTATTGAACTGTGAAGTTCAGCTCTATACCATCAGTTTCAGAATGGTGGTATGTTTTAGAAAAATATGTTAAAAAATATTTCAAATGTACAGTTTTCCAAAGTAAAGAGAATTCAAACAAAACCTTCAGAGATATTTGTTCCAATGTTGTCCCTATTGCTGTCCATGGCATTAAAACCTCATTTTCTTGGAGTTCTTTCATTTCAAACCTTCACACACCCCTTCCCCATCCTGGTAGAGTTTCCCTGTCTTCTATGAAAGGGCATACATACACTTTTTGCCTCTTATGCCTCTAACCATAATCCCATTTTTCATGCTCACTACCCTTATATAGCACCACTAAGCACAAAGAACCAGTTAGACAATACACAAACCTTCTTCCCAGCAGTGTTTTGGGTACAAAGAATATGATGATCCCACCAAACAAAATCACTCAGCCCTCTCTTCAGCAAGTAGCATAGCAAGATAAAGCTGGTTATACAAACCTTTTCTAACAATAGAAATCTAGGAAGACTTATAAAGGAGACCTTTTAACAAATTAACATGTGCTTGAGAAAATAAGTCCTGCTATGTAGATCAGTCTCATTTACATTTTAACACCCCAGCTGGTGTTTGCCCTAAGATCCCCCATGATAATCAATAAATAATACTTCTGGGGGAAGGGAACTTGCCCATATCTTTATTGAGTATCTTTCCTTGTTCTTGTATTTGTGAACACTGCAAAAGCATTTACCTAAGAAACAAGGTTGAGAGGTTAAGAATGAGTGGGAGGTAGCATGCTAATCCTTTCATTGAGCTAAGCTCAGTTCTGAAGATCCCATGTCCATGGCAAGGAGCCCTTTGGGTAAGTCTGGCTAACCAACAAGGCAACAACAGCCGCTATGCTAATTAACATCCATCCTACTCAGGAATCTTCTGTCAGTGGTCTGAGGGCGTTTGAGGTCTAGACAGAGATAAGCTGAGGGTGTTACAGGCAGGCTTCATGGCAGCAGCTGGATTTGGTCTTACGTGTCCTCTCCATAAATAATCCAGTCAAGATGGGCAAGTTCTCACAATGGCTAAAGCGCTAGAGATCAAACAGTGTAAGTCTTGGTCAAAAGTTCAAACCAGCATGTGCATTACCATTCCTATGGCTAAACAATTCATTATCAAGCCCCAGATGGGAATCTAGGAAAACAAACAGCAAAAGCACATGAGATATAAAAAGTGGGTACAATAAATTTAATAATGTAGCTAATCAAGTAAATAAAAACACTATAATTTTCATGTGAATCACCTACTAAGCAATAAGTAAGGCTTTTTGAACCATCTTGAAGTCAATGGGTTGAGTCTATGTCAGTTTGGACTCACCATATTTCATGTACTGAATAGCCAAATAGCTAGTAGCTGTTTTATTAGCAATGTTATAGTCTCTATACTGATCTAGAAGCTAATAATATAAGACGCAAGTCTTTATAGAATGTATAATCATTTGATAAAGACAAAAAGAGAAAAGAAAAAAAGGAAAGCAATAAGTAATTGTGCCTGGTGGTGTTCTAGAAGAAAAATACAGTAAAACAATGATAGTCAACGATTAGCTTAAACAGTGTGGCATGACCATCACCTGTCTTTGTAAGACATTTCAGCTTACTCTGGAAAAGTTTGTGTCTAGCCTTGGAAAACCGTTTTGGGTTTTCTCATGTAACTTTCTGCAACTCTTTCTCCCTAAGAGCTCTCTGATAGACACCCCCACATAAAACTCATCAGCATCCGGATCTCCCAGAATGATCTAGCTGGAGATATTTCAGCATGCCTTTTCAAAGGTCTTTATAGGGAGCCTTCTCTGTGCTCCTGAGTCTGCCAGCAAAGACACACTTTGTAATAAAACCAATATAGTAAAGGATATTGTGTGAGATCTTATTACCAGGTAAACATGTTCCCACATTATGACTTCACCTGATAAGAACCTAACTTTTCATAAAAGAAAAGCTGGATGGCAAGTTGTTTTCTATGGTGCTTATCTGTTCCTTTAAAAAGTAGGTGGTTATAGAAAGAATGCAGAATGCCAGCAGAGAAAAGAGAAAGCGTTGCTTCACAAGCCGTACAGGGAATGACAAAGGCAGAGAATGGAGCTGGTGAGAAAAAGGGAAAATACTGGCAATGTTTATTTGTCCTTAACCTGAGAAAGTATGTAACTGCTCCAAAGAAAGTTTGACTTTCCCACACTGCAATATCCAAGCAAGAGTTCCTGAAGAGAATAGTTTCTTAAAAGTAATTATTGACTTTTGAAGTTGCAGATAAGGCACATAAAGGATTTGCTTTGTAGTCTCAAAAGTTTCTGATGTTCCTTGAAATATATATGTGTCTTAAAGAAGGCGGAAGGATGTCATTTTAAGACTGTGAATTGTCCCGGATTTCTTTCTCTTAAATCCTGCTCGGTCTGCTTTGCATGCCTCGTCAATAGTGAGCCATTCTTTTGTGCAGCCCATTGATATCAACGTCGCAGCAGACAAATGCCTTCTGCTTTCATTGTTCCTTGGGTAGCACGGCAAGTCCCAGGGATGGCACTTGGGATGACATTATGAGTGAACTCAGCACCACAGACTCTCATCTCAGCTGTGATCAATACTCAGTTCCACAGCAAAGAGTTTAAGTAGTTTTGGGTTCCCGAGTACAGAGAGCGCAATATAATGGTTGTTGATCTCAGAGATGTTTTTGTGAGAAATTTGAAAACTACAGTTGTGGCTGTATGTTTTCATACTAGACACTTTAGAAAATGACTATAATTACATAGAAAAGAGAGTCCAGACTACATGGTGGGCTTTTTATACTTTAAAATCACACACAAAAAAATATTTGTGCATTTACTGTAGGTTTTTGGGAAGGAATTAAACCAGGGCAACCACATTGGTGGGGTGTTTAGCCACAAAGAATCGTTTCTGGTTAACCATTTCCAATAACAAGCTTGACCTCTAGTAGATGTCAAATGTCTCTTCTGACACTGCCTGCATCTGACATTCTGGATTTTAACATTGAAATATTCTGGAGCCTTTTATTCCATTGAGGTATTTTCAGGTAAAAATGAGAAATAATTTTACAGTTGTCCAACAATAGTAAAACTAATAAATTAATGCTTTACGACTAAGAAGATTAATGCTTTTTGCTAATTGCAAAAGAGCAAACATAGTAAGATTGAGGGCAATCCCTTACTTCTGGGGTCAGGAGGAGTGCAGGTGACTTTGATTAATGTAACACAACATGAAGTCTACCAGCAGCAGAAACATCATCATTAACACAAGGACAGAGAAAGCCCTATAAAATCTGAGTGTCAGTTGAAGTCATTCAGCAGAGAGGGAGACAAATCACAGCTATAAATGAATGTGCGCGTGTGTGCGTGCATGCGTGCGTGTGTGCGTATGTGTGTGTGTATGTGTTTGTGTGTGTCTATGCTTGTGTGCATGTGTGTCTATGTGTGTTCATGTATGTGTGTGTCTTTTGTGTTGTATATTTGTGTATGTTGTATATGTTTGTGTATAAATATACGTGAGTGCATTTGATATGACTATTGATATATGTGTCTAAGTAGGAATGTGTATATATGACTTCAGAACTAACTTGAAACAATTTAAGGTTAACAGAAAGTAGCTTGCAAATTGCAACAAATAATTGTCTGAATAGATGACTGACAATTAAGTGAATTTTATGAATGACTGAGTTCCCCTATTTGTGGATACGAAGTCCCTTCAAAAGTAAAATAGGACCTTGGAATTTGGCAACCTTTCAAGTACAGCTATGGGTCCCTCATCTGTGAGCAGTTACTTCTGCCGTTAGGGCTGTTCTTCATGATCAGTTGAAGCCTCCTAACTGTACAAAAGGAGGCCAGAGAAAATAAAGGCAGTAAAATGGGGGACCCGTCCTCACACCTTAGTTTTGAACCACACTGCCAGGCTATTCCTTTTGGTCTGACATAGAAATTACTAAAGGATGAGCATGGGGATGGGTCTTATAAAATATTATAAGTCTTATAAAACATTATAAATATTTATCATGTGAGCAGCCCACACAGCAGCAGGCCTGCTTTAGTGCACTTTGACAACAAAACTTATTGATGGCAGAACCCAAATTAAGGGATATATTTTTTCAACCTGGACTTGCACAATATGAACAAAATACCTTACAAGTAATAGTCACTGGAGGAAGAGAGAGAAATGTCTCAGATTTTAGATTGATAATTGAAAGTTTACCTACAGCACTTTTGTAATCATGACATAAGCTCTGACTTCAACATTTCTTACTACTAAATGCATAAAATGATCAAAATAGGAATGGCATGACCTAGTCTTTGAATAACACTAAACCATTAAAGCAATTAAAAAATGTAGATAACTCAAAACTCAGGTCTCCAACTAAGCCCAGAATCTTGGAGAACCGTGGTTTCTCTTGCATTTTTCAATCTATTGTTCCTATGTGCGGATGTTAGTCACTATTCTGTGTGTCAACTCACGAGTGAATTTGGCTTGTTAACTTTTTGATTTTATTGAGTTATTTATAAATATGTTTCTATACATACAGTTAAGTTAAATTATATTTATCTTTCTTTTAAGAAAAAGGAAACAGAGTAGTGAAAATTAAATATTTGAAGTGGGTATTGTGATTTTTATTTTAATTTTTTTTTTTATTAACTTGAGTATTTCTTATATACATTTCGAGTGTTATTCCCTTTCCCGGTTTCCGGGCAAACATCCCCCTCCCCCCTCCCCTTCCTTATGGGTGTTCCCCTCCCAACCCTCCCCCCATTGCCGCCCTCCCCCCATAGACTAGTTCACTGTGGGTTCAGTCTTAGCAGGACCCAGGGCTTCCCCTTCCACTGGTGCTCTTACTAGGATATTCATTGCTACCTATGGGGTCAGAGTCCAGGGTCAGTCCATGTATAGTCTTTAGGTAGTGGCTTAGTCCCTGGAAGCTCTGGTTGCTTGGCATTGTTGTACTTTTGGGGTCTCGAGCCCCTTCAAGCTCTTCCAGTTCTTTCTCTGATTCCTTCAATAGGGGACCTATTCTCAGTTCAGTGGTTTGCTGCTGGCATTCGCCTCTATATTTGCTGTATTCTGGCTGTGTCTCTCAGGAGCGATCTACATCCGGCTCCTGTCGGTCTGCACTTCTTTGCTTCATCCATCTTGTCTAATTGGGTGGCTGTATATGTATGGGCCACATGTGGGGCAGGCTCTGAATGGGTGTTCCTTCAGTCTCTGTTTTAATCTTTGCCTCTCCCTTCCCTGCCAAGGGTATTCTTTTTCCTCATTTAAAGAAGGAGTGAAGCATTCACATTTTGATCATCCGTCTTGAGTTTCGTTTGTTCTAGGGATCTAGGGTAATTCAAGCATTTGGGCTAATAGCCACTTATCAATGAGTGCATACCATGTATGTCTTTCTGTGATTGGGTTAGCTCACTCAGGATGATATTTTCCAGTTCCAACCATTTGCCTACGAATTTCATAAACTCGTTGTTTTTGATAGCTGAGTAATATTCCATTGTGTAGATGTACCACATTTTCTGTATCCATTCCTCTGTTGAAGGGCATCTGGGTTCTTTCCAGCTTCTGGCTATTATAAATAAGGCTGCGATGAACATAGTGGAGCACGTGTCTCTTTTATATGTTGAGGCATCTTTTGGGTATATGCCCAAGAGAGGTATAGCTGGATCATCAGGCAGTTCAATGTCCAATTTTCTGAGGAACCTCCAGACTGATTTCCAGAATGGTTTTACCAGTCTGCAATCCCACCAACAATGGAGGAGTGTTCCTCTTTCTCCACATCCTCGCCAGCATCTGCTGTCACCTGAGTTTTTGATCTTAGCCAATCGCACTGGTGTGAGGTGAAATCTCAGGGTTGTTTTGATTTGCATTTCCCTTATGACTAAAGATGTTGAACATTTCTTTAGGTGTTTCTCAGCCATTCGGCATTCCTCAGCTGTGAATTCTTTGTTTAGCTCTGAACCCCATTTTTTAATAGGGTTATTTGTTTCCCTGCGGTCTAACTTCTTGAGTTCTTTGTATATTTTGGAAATAAGGCCTCTATCTGTTGTAGGATTGGTAAAGATCTTTTCCCAATCTGTTGGTTGCCGTTTTGTCCTAACCACAGTGTCCTTTGCCTTACAGAAGCTTTGCAGTTTTATGAGATCCCATTTGTCGATTCTTGATCTTAGAGCATAAGCCATTGGTGTTTTGTTCAGGAAATTTTTTCCAGTGCCCATGTGTTCCAGATGCTTCCCTAGTTTTTCTTCTATTAGTTTGAGTGTGTCTGGTTTGATGTGGAGGTCCTTGATCCACTTGGACTTAAGCTTTGTACAGGGTGATAAGGATGGATCGATCTGCATTCTTCTACATGTTGCCCTCCAGTTGAACCAGCACCATTTGCTGAAAATACTATCTTTTTTCCATTGGATGGTTTTGGCTCCTTTGTCAAAAATCAAGTGACCATAGGTGTGTGGGTTCATTTCTGGGTCTTCAATTCTATTCCATTGGTCTATCTGTCTGTCTCTGTACCAATACCATGCAGTTTTTATCACTATTGCTCTGTAATACTGCTTGAGTTCAGGGATAGTGATTCCCCCTGAAGTCCTTTTATTGTTGAGGATAGCTTTAGCTATCCTGGGTTTTTTGTTATTCCAGATGAATTTGCAAATTGTTCTGTCTAACTCTTTGAAGAATTGGATTGGTATTTTGATGGGGATTGCATTGAATCTGTAGATTGCTTTTGGTAAAATGGCCATTTTTACCATATTAATCCTGCCAATCCATGAGCATGGGAGATCTTTCCATCTTCTGAGGTCTTCTTCAATTTCTTTCCTCAGTGTCTTGAAGTTCTTATTGTACAGATCTTTTACTTGCTTGGTTAAAGTCACACCGAGGTACTTTATATTATTTGGGTCTATTATGAAGGGTGTCGTTTCCCTAATTTCTTTCTCGGCTTGTTTCTCTTTTGTATAGAGGAAGGCAACTGATTTATTTGAGTTAATTTTATACCCAGCCACTTTGCTGAAGTTGTTTATCAGCTTTAGTAGTTCTCTGGTGGAACTTTTGGGATCACTTAAATATACTATCATGTCATCTGCAAATAGTGATATTTTGACCTCTTCTTTTCCGATCTGTATCCCTTTGATCTCCTTTTGTTGTCTGATTGCTCTGGCTAGAACTTCAAGAACTATATTGAATAAGTAGGGAGAGAGTGGGCAGCCTTGTCTAGTCCCTGATTTTAGTGGGATTGCTTCAAGTTTCTCTCCATTTAGTTTAATGTTAGCAACTGGTTTGCTGTATATGGCTTTTACTATGTTTAGGTATGGGCCTTGAATTCCTATTCTTTCCAGGACTTTTATCATGAAGGGGTGTTGAATTTTGTCAAATGCTTTCTCAGCATCTAATGAAATGATCATGTGGTTCTGTTCTTTCAGTTTGTTTATATAATGGATCACGTTGATGGTTTTCCGTATATTAAACCATCCCTGCATGCCTGGGATGAAGCCTACTTGATCATGGTGGATGATTGTTTTGATGTGCTCTTGAATTCGGTTTGCCAGAATTTTATTGAGTATTTTTGCGTCGATATTCATAAGGGAAATTGGTCTGAAGTTCTCTTTCTTTGTTGTGTCTTTGTGTGGTTTAGGTATAAGAGTAATTGTGGCTTCGTAGAAGGAATTCGGTAGGGCTCCATCTGTTTCAATTTTGTGGAATAGTTTGGATAATATTGGTATGAGGTCTTCTATGAAGGTTTGATAGAATTCTGCACTAAACCCGTCTGGACCTGGGCTCTTTTTGGTTGGGAGACCTTTAATGACTGCTTCTATTTCCTTAGGAGTTATGGGGTTGTTTAACTGGTTTATCTGTTCCTGATTTAACTTCGATACCTGGTATCTGTCTAGGAAATTGTCCATTTCCTGAAGATTTTCAAATTTTGTTGAATATAGGTTTTTATAGTAAGATCTGATGATTTTTTGAATTTCCTCCGAATCTGTAGTTATGTCTCCCTTTTCATTTCTGATTTTGTTAATTTGGACACACTCTCTGTGTCCTCTCGTTAGTCTGGCTAAGGGTTTGTCTATCTTGTTGATTTTCTCAAAGAACCAACTTTTGGTTCTGTTGATTCTTTCTATGGTCCTTTTTGTTTCTACTTGGTTGATTTCAGCTCTGAGTTTGATTATTTCCTGCCTTCTACTCCTCCTGGGTGTATTTGCTTCTTTTTGTTCTAGAGCTTTTAGGTGTGCTGTCAAGCTGCTCTTTCCTGTTTCTTTCTGCAGGCACTCAGCGCTATGAGTTTTCCTCTTAGCACAGCTTTCATTGTGTCCCATAAGTTTGAGTATGTTGTATCTTCATTTTCATTAAATTCTAAAAAGTTTTTAATTTCTTTCTTTATTTCTTCCTTGACCAGGTTATCATTGAGTAGAGCATTGTTCAATTTCCACGTATATGTGGGCATTCTTCCCTTATTGTTATTGAAGACCAGTTTTAGGCCGTGGTGGTCCGATAGCACGCATGGGATTATTTCTATCTTTCTGTACCTGTTGAGGCCCGTTTTTTGACCAATTATATGGTCAATTTTGGAGAAAGTACCATGAGGAGCTGAGAAGAAGGTATATCCTTTTGCTTTAGGATAGAATGTTCTATAAATATCCGTTAAGTCCATTTGGCTCATGACTTCTCTTAGTCTGTCTACATCACTGTTTAATTTCTGTTTCCATGATCTGTCCATTGATGAGAGTGGGGTGTTGAAATCTCCCACTATTATTGTGTGAGGTGCAATGTGTGTTTTGAGCTTTAGTAAGGTTTCTTTTACATATGTAGATGCCCTTGTATTTGGGGCATAGATATTTAGGATTGAGAGTTCATCTTGGTTGATTTTTCCTTTGATGAATATGAAGTGTCCTTCCTTATCTTTTTTGATGACTTTTAGTTGGAAATTGATTTTATTTGATATTAGAATGGCTACTCCAGCTTGCTTCTTCTGACCATTTGCTTGGAAAGTTGTTTTCCAGCCTTTAACTCTGAGGTAGTGTCTGTCTTTGTCTCTGAGGTGTGTTTCCTGTAGGCAGCAGAATGCAGGGTCCTCGTTGCGTATCCAGTTTGTTAATCTATGTCTTTTTATTGGGGAGTTGAGGCCATTGATATTGAGAGATATTAAGGAATAGTGATTATTGCTTCCCGTTATATTCATATTTGATGTGAGGTTATGTTTGTGTGCTTTCATTCTCTTTGTTTTGTTGCCAAGACGATTAGTTTCTTGCTTCTTCTAGGGTATAGCTTGCCTCCTTATGTTGGGCTTTACCATTTATTATCCTTTGTAGTGCTGGATTTGTAGAAAGATATTGTGTAAATTTGGTTTTGTCATGGAATATCTTGGTTTCTCCATCAATGTTAATTGAGAGTTTTGCTGGATACAGTAATCTGGGCTGGCATTTGTGTTCTCTTAGGGTCTGTATAACATCAGTCCAGGATCTTCTGGCCTTCATAGTTTCTGGCGAGAAGTCTGGTGTGATTCTGATAGGTCTCCCTTTATATGTTACTTGACCTTTTTCCCTTACTGCTTTTAATATTCTTTCTTTATTTTGTGCGTTTGGTGTTTTGACAATTATGTGACGGGAGGTGTTTCTTTTCTGGTCCAATCTATTTGGAGTTCTGTAGGCTTCCTGTATGTCTATGGGTATCTCTTTTTTTAGGTTAGGGAAGTTTTCTTCTATGATTTTGTTGAAGATATTTACTGGTCCTTTGAGCTGGGAGTCTTCACTCTCTTCTATACCTATTATCCTTAGGTTTGATCTTCTCATTGAGTCCTGGATTTCCTGTATGTTTTGGACCAGTAGCTTTTTCCGCTTTACATTATCTTTGACAGTTGAGTCAATGATTTCTATGGAATCTTCTGCTCCTGAGATTCTCTCTTCCATCTCTTGTATTCTGTTGGTGAAGCTTGTATCTACAGCTCCTTGTCTCTTCTTTTGGTTTTCTATATCCAGGGTTGTTTCCATGTGTTCTTTCTTGATTGCTTCTATTTCCATTTTTAATTCCTTCAACTGTTTGA
Organism: Rattus norvegicus; assembly: GCF_021556685.1. Taxonomy (NCBI): domain Eukaryota; kingdom Metazoa; phylum Chordata; class Mammalia; order Rodentia; family Muridae; genus Rattus; species Rattus norvegicus. The sequence goes on from NC_141553.1 coordinate 43,488,525, forward strand.
TTGTGTTTTCCTGGAATTCTTTCAGGGATTTTTGCGATTCCTCTCTGTAGGCTTTTACTTGTTTATTAATGTTTTCCTGTGCTTCCCTAAGTGTGTTCAGGTCTTTCCTGAAGTCCTCCAGCATCATGATCAAATATGATTTTGAAACTAGATCTTGCTTTTCTGGTGTGTTTGGATATTCCATGTTTGTTTTGGTGGGAGAATTGGGCTCCGATGATGGCATGTAGTCTTGGTTTCTGTTGCTTGGGTTCCTGCGCTTGCCTCTCGCCATCAGATTATCTCTAGTGTTACTTTGTTCTGCTATTTCTGACAGTGGCTAGACTGTCCTATAAGCCTGTGTGTCAGGAGTGCTGTAGACCTGTTTTCCTCTCTTTCAGTCAGTTATGGGGACAGAGTGTTCTGCTTTCGGGCGTGTAGTTTTTCCTCTCTACAGGTCTTCAGCTGTTCCTGTGGGCCTGTGTCTTGAGTTCACCAGGCAGCTTTCTTGCAGCAGAAAATTTGGTCTTACCTGTGGTCCCGAGGCTCAGGTTTGCTCGTGGGGTGCTGTCCAGGGGCTCTCTGCAGCGGCAGCAACCAGGAAGACCTGTGCCGCCCCTTCCGGGAGCTTCAGTGCACCAGGGTTCCAGATGGTCTTTGGCTTTTTCCTCTGGCGTCCGAGATGTGTGTGCAGGGAGCAGTCTCTTCTGGTTTCCCAGGCCTGTCTGCCTCTCTGAAGGTTTAGCTCTCCCTCCCACGGGATTTGGGTGCAGAGAACTGTTTATCCGGTCTGTTTCCTTCAGGGTCCGGTGGTGTCTCCGGCAGGGGTCCTGCCGCTCCTGGGCCCTCCCCCACGGGAGCCCAGAGGCCTTATACAGTTTCCTCTTGGGCCAGGGATGTGGGCAGGGGTGAGCAGTGTTGGTGGTCTCTTCCGCTCTGCAGCCTCAGGAGTGCCCACCTGACCAGGCGGTTGGGTCTCTCTCTCACCGGGTCTGGGAGCAGAGAGCTGCTGCGGGCCGGGATCCGCGGGTGTGGGACTTCCGGTAAACACAGAACGTGCCCGGTTCTAGAGAAATTCTGCTTCCGTGTGTCCCAAGCTCACCAGGCAGCTTTCTTGCAGCAGAAAATTTGGTCTTACCTGTGGTCCCGAGGCTCAAGTTCGCTCGTGGGGTGCTGCCCAGGGGCTCTCTGCAGCGGCAGCAACCAGGAAGACCTGTGCCGCCCCTTCCGGGAGCTTCAGTGCACCAGGGTTCCAGATGGTCTTTGGCTTTTTCCTCTGGCGTCCGAGATGTGTGTGCAGGGAGCAGTCTCTTCTGGTTTCCCAGGCCTGTCTGCCTCTCTGAAGGTTTAGCTCTCCCTCCCACGGGATTTGGGTGCAGAGAACTGTTTATCCGGTCTGTTTCCTTCAGGGTCCGGCGGTGTCTGTGGCAGGTGTCCTGCTGCTCCCGGGCCCTCCCCCACGGGAGCCCAGAGGCCTTATACAGTTTCCTCTTGGGCCAGGGATGTGGGCAGGGGTGAGCAGTGTTGGTGGTCTCTTCCGCTCTGCAGCCTCAGGAGTGCCCACCTGACCAGGCGGTTGGGTCTCTCTCTCACCGGGTCTGGGAGCAGAGAGCTGCTGCCTATTTTAATTTTTTTTATTCATTTTATGTCCCAATAGCAGCCCCCCTCCTCCTCTCTTCCCATTCCTACCCTCACAAGTTTTTCTTTTGTTTGGTTTTTGTTGGATTTTGTTGTTACTGTTGGGTCAAGGTCTTATTATGCAGCTCCAGATGGCCTGGAACTCACAAAGATCTACCTGCCGCTCCCTTCCAAGAGCTGGGTTTAGTGGTGTGTGCCACCAGACCCAGCTAAGTTTTTCTACCCATTGCCCCTTCCTGTTCTTTGAAGGGAGGCTTCCCTTAGGTACCACCCACCCTGAGGTATCTAATCTCAGCAGGTCTAGGCACATCCTTTCCCACTGAAGCCCAACCAGGAAGATCAAATGGGGGAAGGCGATCCAATGGCAGGGAACAGAAACAGAGACAACTGCTGTTCCGGGTATTGGTGGAAATACATGAATACTAAGTTGTACATTTGGTACAAATATGTAGGTCCAACTCCTGCATGCTCCCTGGTTGGTGGCCCAGGCTCTATGAGAACACCCTCAGAGTCAACTAACTGGGACTTTGTGTGTTTTTAATGAAGCAGTGCTACTGAAGGACACTGTCAGCAGACGATGTCAAAGGAGGACATTCTACAGAGTCACGAGTCTATTGAGGGAGAGAAGGGGAAGTTAGCTCTTTACCTCCTGTTCAGGACACAGGTCATCAAAGCATTAAATCACGAAGTTTTAACATAGCAATTTTCTCATTCTTCTTCAAGCTCACGTTTAAATTTTCTTCTTCATCACTTAAACCCTGGACATTCTACAGAGTCACGAGTCTATTGAGGGAGAGAAGAGGAAGTTAGCTCTTTACCTCCTGTTCAGGACACAGGTCATCAAAGCATTAAATCACGAAGTTTTAACATAGCAATTTTCTCATTCTTCTTCAAGCTCACGTTTAAATTTTCTTCTTCATCACTTAAACCCTTGCAGAGTGAAAGTGCAGTCATCTAGCTAAATAGAAGAACCATGCACAGGCCAATTTGTAGGCATATTCTTCCACTTGGCCAAACCTTAGAAGCTCTGCATAGAGACACTATTAAATGTGCTCTGGACCTGTCCCTAGCAAAGCATGAGCTGCAAGAACTTTGCTTGGTTAGTTTTTCCAATGGTTAGCTGTATTGAGGACCAGCTTAACTCATTCAGTAAATAATCATGGAGCATTGTACTGAGCGTCCTCACTGTATCATCATCTTTCTGTGTTTGCTGAATTGTGTTGAAAGATGGGGAAAAGTTAAAGGTTAGTAATCACCCAGTAACACTGCTGTTAAACATTTTGAAAGAGAGACTAGACTGTTTTTAGGCAGTTAGAATTCTGATGGACTTGTAGATATGTCTATATTTCTCTTCCCTCTCTTACATCCCTATTAGTTCATACATGGAATTTACATGCTGACTGCTGGAGTTCTGGTGTATTAGTTGAAAAGTCAATCTTCCTGAGAAAAGTTCTGAGACTGGAAGGAGAGTCCAGATAAAACTGCAGTGTGTACAAACAAGCATGGCTGTGGGTGTGTGCTCGAGACAGAACTGAATTCAGAACTATAGATTCACACACTCTTGGGTGCTAAAGGTTTTGTAGCTTTTACTCTAGATTGAAGCTCTAGATACTTAGCTCAGTTCAGTAGAACAAAAATCTTTAAGGTTCAAACTTGAACATTGGCCCATTGGGCTTTTCATACCCAGGTATATTTGAACAAGCAAGGTTTAAAATCCTGTAAGTTAATCCAAGCACTTTTCATAGCATTTTTAAAGTATTCTTTAGTAGACACTTTAACAAAAATGGTGGTTTATCTCAGGTCATCAGATAGTCGGGATTGCAGGAAGCTCCCTCTGTATAAATCCAAAGAATATCTTATTAACAATTCAACAACCATATTTGCTTCATTTTTGCCTTATCTGAATCTTTCCTTGATACCATGCATCATAATTTTAAAATACTTTTCTCTCAACTAAGACACTGTTATTCAGTAGTATAAACTGAACATGAACTTTCTGCCTCCTTATCTCATCCCTCCTAAATAGTCTTTCATGGGTACCAGAGTTCTTACAAACATATTTATAACTTCAGTTTTAGATAAAATAAGTAGATAGTTAAATAACATTATCATATATAAATTCATTTGTGGGGCTATAGTGAGGGATCAGTCATTAAGAGCATGTATTTCTCTTACATATAGCCTATAGCCTATATCATGTGGCTCCGTGTGTGTGTGTGTGTGTGTGTGCGCGCATGCGTGCATGTGTATATAAATACATGCATCCATGCATGTACTGGCTATAGAAGCCACAAGACAACCTTGAGTGAGGGTCTCTCAGTGATCTGTGGCTAGGCTGGTGAACAGACCTTTTCCATCTATTCCCACCTCCTAGTCCTGAGATTACATGGGCAGGCAAACATACCCAACTCTCTTAAAGTAGGTTCTAGGGATCCTAATGTCACACAAGACACACTGTGAAACTGTGCTTTCTCCCCAGCTCCAGAAGCCCACTTTCAAAGTCATCATAATTTCTATGTGTGATTCACTCTCTGAGAAAGCTGCACCAACCGAGTGGGCCCAGAGCCAACAGTATCAGTGATGGAGACAGTTAAACATTTGCCTGTACTTTGACATCTATCTCCCCTGTGTGTGTATCTGCTGCGCCCATAAAAGTCTGAAATATTTCAATTCCGCATCAAATCGTGGTGCTGATTGTTACAAGGCATATGTTTTATCTTGTAGAGCGATGGATCGCATATCTAAATATATCATGCTCACACTCAAAGGCAATGCAAACCTCCTGTCTTGACAGAAAAAAAATGAAAATGATAGGAGATAAAGGAGAGCAATTTTTTTCTTTTGCACTGATGCAAAATTCCATGTGTAGTGATCACCACCCTGTATTATAGGCTTCTGCTCCCAGCCCAACCTTCAATTGCAGGCAGAGAGATACATATGGCGCAGTCCCTGGACTCAGGGGGGACCCTTCACATAAAAAAGAAACACCACTGTTGTTCATCAAGAGCCAAGGGACAAATGGGAAAAAAAGCTACTTGGCATCTGGATAGTCTATGAAATATGAACAGAATTAAAAACCTTCACAATTCTTCAACCAGCCGCACATGTTCAATAAATACTCGTGAGCCTCACTGAACAATTGAACTGGGTGTCTGTGTACAGTGCATGCTACCTGCTGTGAGCTGTGTGTGGTTTGTATACATAATCACAACAATGCACAGAATAGAGACATCCCTGAATGGCATTAGTGGGCACCTGTTTGAACAAAGAGGAAAGAACCAGAGTGAAGAGGGTCAGTGTGCTGGATGGATCAGGTAAGCCAGGATCATCTCGAATGAACACCGTAACTTGTTTGTCCTTGAGAAATCTGCCATAGTCAAGGGCGCTGATTTCCATGTTATTGCTCTGAGAGTTTGGAGGAGGTAATAGTTTTCTCACCCTTGCTAGGAACTGACATCTAACAACTACAATGTCAGCTTGTGAGTGGGAAGCACACCTGGATAGGACAGTTTCCAATACACCAGCATCCTTGGGTCCGTCACATCCCTACAGCCTCCTTGTGGCTTGGCAGTCACTGATCAATAAATGTGGTGTTTTTATGGGACAGGGGATGAAGGATCTAGACAGAGGGAAAACTGAAGACAGCCACATAGATTCCAGATGGACACAGGATCCTGCTCAACCTCTAAGACCCAGATTTTCTCTTTTTATTCCTAAAGTCTCTGTGGGTCTAACTGCATTACATGCGACTATAAGCTCTGTACCATAATGTTCTTTTTAAATATTAATAACTACTCTTCTCTGCCTACCCTTTCCTGCTGTCACACGAAGAGCATCTTTAGCCATGGTCCACCCTGAACCCTTGGAATGACCTTATTTTCAGATCTCATCAAGTGTGCATCGGGAGTATCCAAATCTTTCAGTCCCCTCCTGACTGGATAAAATCATAGAAGACTGATCATTTAGATGTAACCATGTATATAGTGGTTTCACTTATTTATCTGTCCCATATTACAGTCTTGCATTTCTTGCCTCCTTGAGAAGTTTTCAAAATATAAGGGAGAAATATACTTTTTGTTGTGGAAGTTTTCGTAGAGTAGTCAACATCTTTGACGTAGAATTGGTCACTATTAAGAGTAGCAGCTATACAATGTGAGCATTAGTCAACAATCTCTTAGTCTTAAATTAGTCTTAGTCTTTTTAAAGAACCGCAAATGTTAAATTATAGAAGTCGTTTCAGTTTGTTCGCTCATTGAGACAGAGTTTCTTTGTGTAGCCTTGACTATCTTAAAACCACCTCTGTAGACCAGGCTGGCCTTGAAATCATGAAGATCTGCCTGCCTTTGCTTCCTGATCGATGTCACCACTGCTCAGTCTATGCCTCAATTTATTACAAAAAAGAATTGATTTTGTCAGTAGATTCAGAAATCAATAAGAAGATCCAATGTGGAATAGTGTCTGGGTGTGACGAGTCAGCTTCATCACACCAGTATGAGGGGTCCATAGCAGCAGCACACATTCTTTTATGGTTCAGTTAAGTTCATTTTTCATATATAACAGATAAATATGCATACATGCAAAGAACAAAAGTAAATGGTGCAGAATTAACCTACCCTTTGGAGCCAGAGCCACAGGGGAAATGAAAACATGACTCACACCCTGATGAGATCTATTTTGTTGAAAAACAATTGAGTATTAAGCCATGATTCACTAACTTCCTGAAATATCTTTCGGTACCCTGGAGAAAAGGTATAAACAGGCTTCTCTTTGGCTTTTTTTTTTTCTTTCAAGAACTCCTCGGAGTCATTTTCAAGCTGTGTTTCCTGACGAATGACTTCCTTTTTTCTCTAGCCTCTTTCCATCTCAGTCGTTTCCTAACAAACGCGATGTTCTAAACAATCTTAAAGGATGTGGGACTGAACAACAGCTCTGAGAAACTTCAACCTTGCTTGGAAGGACTGGGGGAGGGGGATGAAGTGTGGAAGAATTTTGTTCAAGTACAAAACTTTTATTGTCTGTGCTTCCATTTCCTGGTTCCTTGATTTCTGTATTTCTGAATCCCGTGTTCTGTCTACCTGTGTCTAATTTGGAAAACACTGTCTAGCCATGCTAGATAGAGTCAGGAACCTGAGGACGCAAGCTTGGTACCATCCTCCTGATTACATACATCCTTCCAGTGTACTACCCCACGGCTTGTTGGCTTCCTCCACAAGTTCTCATGTTAAACTGTTTAGAAAATAGTTCCTTCATTTAGAGTGTGGTCTATGTATAACATAGGCTAGCACAGTAGACATATCTTTAAATTCATCTTTGAACCAATGGAAATCTCTTTGGCTCTTTGCAGATAAATATTCAAAGGTAACAATTTTCCAAATGAAGCAGATCTACTCAGAAAAGATGTAGCTTTTAATTATCACTAATAGGGAATTTTACCTCTGGTTTTAAATACAAATCTCATCATATTTGAAACCACAAGAGTTTATCCACTAAAGGTTGTCCATATTTACAGATGCTTCTCCATAGAACTTACACAGAATTAGGACACAACCATAGAATCAGACATGCTTCCAATTTTTCTGACTTTCTTGACAAAATAGTGTTATATTTGCCTTTCCTTTGTGAGAGAGGAAAACCTTCAGCCTTTTCAAAAGAAGCCAGTGTAAATTAATCAATATCAACAAACCAAATACCTCTCATCTCTGGTGCTTATAAGTCATCAGCTATTGGTTCCCAACAAATATGCTACATATACCCTTACCTTCAACAGACATAAATAATCCAGAAACTAAAGCATGGGGCAAACTTAATTATACCGTTTATGATTTATTTAGATACACATTTGGTGCTCAGTATGTATTAAACACTTCATTGACTGTTGTTTAACTAAAAATGAGGTAAACAGAAAGGATCCCTGTTGCTTATGGAAATATGGCTGTGATGTGGTTTATTTTCTTTTGGTTGACTGAGAGAGATAAGACTCCCTGGGCATACCAGGCTTGCCTCAAACTCACAATTTTCTTGATACTGCCTCCAAAGTGCTGCAGTTACATGTTCAGGAAATTTTTTCCAGTGCACATGTGTTCGAGATGCTTCCCTAGTTTTTCTTCTATTAGTTTGAGTGTATCAGGTTTGATGTGGAGGTCCTTTATCCACTTGGACTTAAGCTTTGTACAGGGTGATAAGAATAGATTGATCTGCATTCTTCCACATGCTGACCTCCAGTTGAACCAGCACCATTTGCTGAAAATGCTATCTTTTTTCCATTGGATGGTTTTGGCTCCTTTGTCAAAAATCAAGTGACCATAGGTGTGTGGGTTCATTTCTGGGTCTTCAATTCTATTCCATTGGTCTTTCTGTCTGTCTCTGTACCAATACCATGCAGTTTTTATCACTATTGCTCTGTAATACTGCTTGAGTTCAGGGATAGTGATTCCCCCTGAAGTCCTTTTATTGTTGAGGATAGTTTTAGCTCTCCTGGGTTTTTTGTTATTCCAGATGAATTTGCAAATTGTTCTGTCTAACTCTTTGAAGAATTGGATTGGTATTTTGATGGGGATTGCATTGAATCTGTAGATTGCTTTTGGTAGAATGGCCATTTTTACTATATTAATCCTGGCAATCCATGAGCATGGGAGATCTTTCCATCTTCTGAGGTCTTCTTCAATTTTTTTCTTCAGAGTCTTGAAGTTCTTATTGTACAGATCTTTTACTTGCTTGGTTAGAGTCACACCGAGGTACTTTATATTGTTGGGGTCTATTATCAAGGGTGTCATTTCCCTAATTTCTTTCTCGGCTTTTTTCTCTTTTGTGTAGAGGAAGGCTACTGATTTATTTGAGTTAATTTTATACCCAGCCACTTTGCTGAAGTTGTTTATCAGCTTTAGTAGTTCTCTGGTGGAACTTTTGGGATCACTTAGATACACTAACATATCATCTGCAAATAGTGATATTTTGACTTCTTCTTTTCCGATCTGTATCCCCTTGACCTCCTTTTGTTGTCTGATTGCTCTGGCTAGAACTTCAAGAACTATATTGAGTAAGTAGGGAGAGAGTGGGCAGCCTTGTCTAGTCCCTGATTTTAATGGGAATGCTTCAAGTTTCTCTCCATTTAGTTTAATGTTAGCAACTGGTTTGCTGTATATGGCTTTTACTATGTTTAGGTATGGGCCTTGAATTCCAATTCTTTCCAGTACTTTTATCATGAAGGGGTGTTGAATTTTGTCAAATGCTTTCTCAGCATCTAATGAAATGATCACGTGATTTTTGTTCTTTCAGTTTGTTTATATAATGGATCACGTTGATGGTTTTCTGTATATTAAACCATCCCTGCATGCCTGGGATGAAGCCTACTTGATCATGGTGGATGATTGTTTTGATGTGCTCTTGGATTCAGTTTGCCAGAATTTTATTGAGTATTTTTGCATCGATATTCATAAGGGAAATTGGTCTGAAGTTCTCTTTCTTTGTTGGATCTTTGTGTGGTTTAGGTATAAGAGTAATTGTGGCTTCATAGAAGGAATTCAGTAGTGCTCCATCTGTTTCAATTTTGTGGAATAGTTTGGATAGTATTGGTATGAGGTCTTCTATGAAGGTCTGATAGAATTCTGCACTAAACCCGTCTGGACCTGGGCTCTTTTTGTTTGGGAAACCTTTAATGACTACTTCTATTTCCTTAGGAGTTATGGGGTTGTTTAACTGGTTTATCTGTTCCTGATTTAACTTCAGTACCTGGTATCTGTCTAGGAAATTGTCCATTTCCTGAAGATTTTCAAGTTTTGTTGAATATAGGCTTTTATAATATGATCTGATGATTTCTTGAATTTCCTCTGAATCTGTAGTTATGTCTCCCTTTTCATTTCTGATTTTGTTAATTTGGACACACTCTCTGTGTCCTCTCGTTAGTCTGGCTAAGGGTTTATCTATCTTGTTGATTTTCTCAAAGAACCAACTTTTGGTTCTGTTGATTCTTTGTATGGTCCTTTTTGTTTCTACTTGGTTGATTTCAGCTCTGAGTTTGATTATTTCTTGCCCTCTATTCCTCCTGGGTGTATTTGCTTCTTTTTGTTCTAGAGCTTTTAGGTGTGCTGTCAAGCTGGTGACACATATGCTCTTTCCTGTTTCTTTCTGCAGGCACTTAGAGCTATGAGTTTTCCTCTTAGCACAGCTTTCATTGTGTCCCATAAGTTTGGGTATGTTGTACCTTCATTTTCATTAAATTCTAAGAAGTCTTTTATTTCTTTCTTTATTTCTTCCTTGACCAGGTTATCGTTGAGTAGAGCATTGTTCAACTTCCACGTATATGTGGGCGTACTTCCCTTATTGTTATTGAAGACCAGCTTTAGGGCATGGTGGTCTGATAGCACGCATAGGATTATTTCTATCTTTCTGTACCGGTTGAGGCCCATTTTTTGACCAATTATATGGTCAATTTTGGAGAAAGTACCATGAGGAGCTGAGAAGAAAGTATATCCTTTTGTTTTAGGATAGAATGTTCTATAAATATCTGTTAAGTCCATTTGGTTCATGACTTCTCTTAGTCTGTCTAAGTCTCTGTTTAATTTCTGTTTCCACAATCTGTCCATTGATGAGAGTGGGGTGTTGAAATCTCCTACTATTATTGTGTGAGGTGCAATGTGTGTTTTGAGCCTTAATAAGGTTTCTTTTACGTATGTTGGTGCCCTTGTATTTGGGGCATAGATATTTAGGATTGAGAGTTCATCTTGGTGGATTTTTCCTTTGATGAATATGAAGTGTCCTTCCTTATCTTTTTTGATGACTTTTAGTTGAAAATTGATTTTATTTGATATTAGAATGGCTACTCCAGCTTGCTTCTTCCGACCATTTGCTTGGAAAGTTGTTTTCCAGCTTTTCACTCTGAGGTAATGTCTGTCTTTGTCTCTGAAGTGTGTTTCCTGTAGGGAGCAGAATGCAGGGTCCTCGTTGCGTATCCAGTTTGTTAATCTATGTCTTTTTATTGGGGAGTTGAGGCCATTGATGTTGAGAGATATTAAGGAATAGTGATTATTGCTTCCTGTTATATTCATATTTGGATGTGAGGTTATGTTTGTGTGCTTTTCTTCTCTTTGTTTTGTTGCCAAGACGATTAGTTTCTTGCTTTTTCTAGGGTGTAGCTTGCCTCCTTATGTTGGGCTTTACCATTTATTATCCTTTGTAGTGCTGGATTTGTAGAAAGATATTGTGTAAATTTGGTTTTGTCATGGAATATCTTGGTTTCTCCATCTATGTTAATTGAGAGTTTTGCAGGATACAGTAACCTGGGCTGGCATTTGTGTTCTCTTAGGGTCTGTATAACATCAGTCCAGGATCTTCTGGCCTTCATAGTTTCTGGCGAGAAGTCTGGTGTGATTCTGATAGGTCTCCCTTTATATGTTACTTGACCTTTTTCCCTTACTGCTTTTAATATTCTTTCTTTATTTTGTGCATTTGGTGTTTTTGCTATTATGTGACGGGAGGTGTTTCTTTTCTGGTCCAATCTATTTGGAGTTCTGTAGGCTTCTTGTATGCCTATGGGTATCTCTTTTTTTAGGTTAGGGGAGTTTTCTTCTATGATTTTGTTGAAGATATTTACTGGTCCTTTGATCTGGGAGTCTTCACTCTCTTCTATACCTATTATCCTTAGGTTTGATCTTCTCATTGAGTCCTGGATTTCCTGTATGTTTTGGATCAGTAGCTTTTTCAGCTTTACATTATCTTCGACAGTTGAGTCAATGATTTCTATGGAATCTTCTGCTCCTAAGATTCTCTCTTCCATCTCTTGTATTCTGTTGCTGATGCTTGTATCTACGGCTCCTTGTCTCTTCCTTTGGTTTTCTATATCCAGGGTTGTTTCCATGTGTTCTTTCTTGATTGCTTCTATGTCCATTTTTAATTCCTTCAATTGTTTGATTGTGTTTTCCTGGAATTCTTTCAGGGATTTTTGTGATTCCTCTCTATAGGCTTCTACTTGTTTATTTATGTTTGCCTGGAATTCTTTCAGGAATTTTTGTGATTTCTCTCTGTAGGCTTCTACTTGTTTATTTATGTTTTCCTGTGTTTCTCTAAGGGAGTTCTTCATGTCTATCTTGAAGTCCTCCAGCATCATGATCAAATATGATTTTGAAACTAGATCTTGCTTCTCTGGTGTGTTTGGATATTCCGTGTTTGCTTTGGTGGGAGAATTGGGCCCCGATGATGCCATGTATTCTTGGTTTCTGTTGCTTGGGTTCCTGTGCTTGCCTCTCGCCATCAGATTATCTCTAGTGTTACTTTGTTCTGCTATTTCTGACAGTGGCTAGACTGTCCTATAAGCCTGTGTGTCAGGAGTGCTGTAGACCTGTTTTCCTGTTTTCTTTCAGCCAGTTATGGGAACAGAGTGTTCTGCTTTCAGGCGTGTAGTTTTTCCTATCTACAGGTCTTCAGCTGTTCCTGTGGGCCTGTGTCTTGAGTTCACCAGGCAGGTTGCTTGGAGCAGGAAGGTTTGCCTTACCCGTGGTCCTGAGGCTCAGGTTTGCTCGTGGGGTGTTGCTTATGAGCTCTCCGCGGTGGCAGCAACCAGGAAGATCTGCGCTGCCCTTTCCGGAAGCTTCATTGCACCAGGGTTCCAGATGGCGTTTGGTATTTTCCTCTGGAGTCAGAGATGTGGGCAGAGTGTAGTCTCTTCTGGTTTCCCAGGTGTGTCTGCCTCTCTGAAGGTTTAGCTCTCCCTCCCATGGGATTTGGGTGCAAAGAACTGTTTATCTGGTCGGTCCCTTCAGGTTCCGGCGGTGTCTCAGACACAGTGGACTTGCTGCTCCTGTGTCCTTATCCAAGGGAACCCAGAGGCCATATACAGTTTCCTCTTGGGACAGGGATGTGGGCAGGGGTGGGCATTGTTGGTGGTCTCTTCTGCTCTGCAGTCTCAGGAGTGCCCACCTGTCCCAGCAGTGAGCTCTCTCTCCCATGGGGTTTCGGGGCAGTGACGATTATAAATTTTAAGAATGTTTTATTCCCCTTTCCTTGTCATTGTCTGTTTAACTCACTCAGCAAAGAATTTGGGTTTCCCTGAGTAGGAAAGCATATACTACCACACACATGAACTAGGAAGGACTTTTATCCTTGTCTATGCCTAATTATCTCTGAAGCATTACCCATGCTTTGAAAGAAAGCCACAAAATTACCAGGCGATTCCATGGGAATTAAGTAAAACCATCCCATCCCTATGTTTTATAGAATATCAGACTTTTGTTTAAAGAAGTATTTCATCAGCCTGCCATAGAAATTCAGTATGTTCTCAGCACCTGCATATCGAAAATAAAATTAGTAAAATTAGTAACTATCCCCCTTCATTCAATGTTTGAAAAAATAGTTGGTTAGCACAGTAGGAACTCCCGCTGGCTCCTCTGCCTTCCGAGTCATCTTGTAATTCTGATTTCCAGTGTCATGAAATTTTAAATGACAACTGTGCTAAATTGAGGAGCAGTAAAGCCAGCCTCAGCCAAGTTTAAATTTAGCAACACTGTTTACTGAGAGTAGCCTTGTCCCCAGCAGATCCTGGCGATTGTAGATTACAAGTGACCAACCCTCACTCTCTCTCTGCTCTGTTTAGTGATAACCAGGTCCCACTGGCTTCAGACTGGTGCTTTCAGTTGCCCAACTGAGGATCTACAACAGCCAGCTGACACACTCTCGGACACTAGACAAGCCATTTTGTCATATTCTTGGAAGTCTCTCCTCTGTATGTACAGAACTTCCTGGATTAACATGAAGATGTGAAGGTAAGTGAGACTTGCGTAAGCTTTAATTACATCAAAAGTTAATGCTATGCTATTGAAAAGGACACAAACTAAAAGCAGTTAAATATGGGAAATATAAGCACTTTGGGGCATCCCATAGCAAACTTGGCAAGTAAGCAGAGCAGGACTTTAACTTCTTTAAGAACTCCAGGACAAAGAGGTAAGGGTGCAGAAAGCAGGGATCATCTGAGTATCCACCTCTCTTCACAAAACTATTCAGACGGTCATTCTAAAGCCTAAATGTGTACAAGAGTCACAGAGGGTGATAGAAGAGGTCTTTAAAGAACTGGCTCCATGCATATTCCAGAGTCTTAACTATCCAGGGATTGGTCTACACTTTGCCCAGGGTGATGATCGAGATCTTCTGGAGCCTTTAAGAACCTATAAAACTGGGATTCAAAGTCAATTGTGTTTCATTTTTAATTTGAATGTTATCATTGGGCTTTTCTGTAGCTTCCTTTAGTCAGAGAATGAGGAGAGGGACTTTTAGCACAGAATTGATAAATTAGCACTTCCTTTTTATCGCTTTAATTTGAATTATTAATTCTCATTAATATTCCTTTATTGAATATCAAGAATATGAGTTAATTTGCATCTCCCTTTCACAATGAGAGCACCCCTTTACTATCTCTTTCTGTTAGTCTGTCTTGTGTAATGCTGTAATTTATTCAGATATTTAGGGTTATTGTATCTAGTTGCAGAAATTTCTGGAAGGTACAAAGTGGTAAGCCCTTCCAGGGTTGGATGGGACTTTTTGCATACTAGGGGCTCTTTTTCACTTTTGAAAAGTCAGCTTTGATATCAAGAGAACAAATCTATTTAATGCATCCCCCACCACTTTCATTCTTTGGTGGGTGAGAATAAATGATTTGATGTATTTATGACAGGTTATATGTATGTATATTTGGTGACTGTCACTTCATAGATTTCTGCTCTGATATCTCACTTAACGACTTTTTATATTATTATTATTATTATTATTATTATTATTATTTGCGGGCTGAAGTTTATAAAAGGTTTGTTATTTTATAGTCCGGCTACAGAAGTGGCCCATAGGGACATGCACATATTTAACATTATGATGAGTCCCTGAAGGCTTAATGTGGTTCCGTATTCATAGTAAGGAGTAACGTGTGTAACCAAGATCCTTGGACTGCATTTCCTGTTGATTGACATTTTCCCCTGTCTATCACTCTCTACACTCATTCATGCTTAGTGGATTTCTTGTCCATAAAATGTGAAAAGAAAAAATATATAAAGAAGTACATTCCTCTGGCATCCTTTGGCTTAATATCATTAGTCATTCGTATCACACGTAGAAAATGGAACACATTTATATGCAGAAGATGAAGCAAGTGATAAGATTGTAAGTGATAAGATTAATTATTTACAGAATTGTATTAACTAAAATAATAAATGTACGTGTATTGGTAATTGGAATTGTTCTCAAGATGATCTCATCCGAATATGAAGTCTGCACTACACATCATGAGAATACTAAAATTTATGAAATACAAATTTAGAGTTTACAAAGTTCTGAAAATATGACACAACAGTCTTTTAGTGTTAACTTTCTGTCATCTTTGAGTTTCAAAGAGACCACACCTACCTTCTTGTTCCTTTTTCCTTACTTCTTCCTCTTCTTTCCTAGCAGTGGAGCAGGTGAGGGCAAGCAGAATCATGTCTTCAGGTGAATTACCTTACTATCATAAGCATATTTATCAGACTCTGTTCTTAAATCACAGTTCCAACACGATCTCAGGACCCTGTATGAGACAGGTGCAATGCTCAGCAATATATGAAGAGAAATTAAATGGCAGAAATGTTATGGAATCACAGCAGCATAAAATCTGAGAGGAGGAAGGCTCAATTGAGCTCCCAAGACCTGGTCCCCTTAGGATTCCTTTTCTCTTTCTAACCTGGAGAATAAAAGTCCAACAGGAAGAACAGGAAACAACCACCTGGCCGGATGTGACTGACCATGAAGAAATACACCACCTATTTTGCAATGATTATGATCACGTGTAATAAGAAATTCATGAAACATATAAAGATATTAAAATAAGCTTATTGGTCTCAACATGTTGAGAAGTCAATGTATACATAAAAATTACCAGCATAAAAGATATTCACAATCTATATAAGTAAATACAGAAAGTTATTAAACTATCATTCAACGTGGTCCTATTGTCTTTTATTTTTTTAAGCTGGAAATGCATCAGGAGATAGTCAAATAGAATAAGAATATTACTTAATCAAAATAATTCCGATAGTTATCATCATCTGACACGATTTCTAACTGAGGTGTTATTATTAGCGTATGTTATTTATTAGAATAACTGGTGACATTTTACTCACACATTGAGAGCCCTCTGATCCTATTCACCTCTGACAGGCTTCATCTTGACTTGACTCACCTGTGTGGTTCCTTCTTCCTCCCATATGGTCCCCCTTCTCTTTTTCTGCCTTAAAACGTTCCACATTAATATATGGTAGAACTCCTCCAAAATTTGTCCTTCAGAATCTTTTTATTTTGCTTAGCATAATACTCTCTGAGTCCACTAAAAGCTCCATCCTTAATATAAGCTGAAAATATTTTAAAAGCCTAAAAAAATGTATTTACTTATCTGAAAAAATTTGACATTTTAGAAAGGTGTGGGAGGAGCTGAGGAAATTGCTCCGTGGATAAGAGCACTGACTATTCTTTGTAAGGATGTGAGTTTGATTCTTAGCATATATGGCACCTCACGGCAGCCTCAAACTCTGGTTCCAGAAAGACTGATGTCTCTCTTCCAACCTCCATATACACTGTATTCACATGGTGCACATAGGCTAACCATCCAGACTATTAGAAAAATTAAATTGAAAAACATTCACATGACAGATCTATGATTGTTGTCTAAAGTAGTCTCAAGCAAAGTCTTGTATCTGAAACTATATTTCATTATTGAGCATGGGAATAGTAGTTAAGTTGAATAGATTTTTAGATGCAACCCTTCAACTGTGCTGTTACAGGAGAACAAAATTCGGCATGCATCTCTCTTTATTACACATTACTAATTTCAGATCTAATAACCAATTCCTTGGAAATGCTCCTCATTGCCAGTATTGGATAACTCCGACATGCTTTCTGGAATTTGCTAACTGTATTGATTCTTCCATTTGGAGGATAACTGTGTGTTTGTTGCACTGCTGTTGATGTCTTTGTTCTTAAGTCTCTTGTATAACACATGGCTAGCTTCAACCTTATTTCTTCCACCTGCAGTTGGCCTAGGATTTTGTTCATTCCATATGTATCCAAAGTAATTACCTCCTGAGTTTAATGGCAACATTTGTTAATGAATTTTTTGGGCCAAATGTGTGTATTGAACAAAGAATCTGGCCTATACCTTGAGCACAAGCTAGTGGCGTCTCAAAATGATGTAAGAGTTTGATTCCTCACCCCCTCATAGGTGGCTCACGACCACCTGTAACTCCAACTGTAGGTGATCTGAAACCTTTGGCCTCCCCAAGCACCCATATTCATGTGCACAAATGAATAATTAAATATTCAAAAAAAATCTCATTCTAAAAAGAAACAGAAAATAAAATGGCTGCGTATGTAGTTAACAACAAACCCCACTGAAAAGCAGAATCCCGCCACCTGCGTGCCATTCCATAGGTAGAATGTGGAAAATAACAAGAGCTATCAGACACGGTGAACTCTCCCATGTGTCAGGCACCTGCTATGCCCTCTTACTTGCAGTGACACACTTCTGCCCATGGAATTTCTAGAGGACAGAGGAAGTAGAAAGGGTCCTTTCATGGATCTCACTGCGGTACAAAGCTTAACAGCTTACTAGTAGTGGCTTAGCCATAAGATACAAAACCAAAAAACAACCAAAGGAAAATAACCCTCTTTCCTTCTTCCAGTTCCTTCCCATTCCTTTTCTTCAGCCTAAAATAATACCTTTGCATTGGATATCTCAGCGGCCCTTTCCATCCCTAAACATTCCTAAATGATAGCTCTACAGGCCGTGGGGAGAGTGCAGGGACAGCTGGTACAGTGTGTGTCCTGTACTAACTGGACAGAATGTTAAGCCCATGAGGCTGGAGTCATACTGCTGTTTAGAAGTTTTCGTCTGTGGCTCATTGCTTTTATCTTGGAGAAGGGAAATATTTAAGAGGCCTTATCTAACCATGTAGAGGGTGTCCTGGAATAATTCCTATCCCAGCTTTGTGGGAATCACTGATTTGATGACCAGTTGAGCCAGCTCCTAACACATAAAATTTGGAAGCAAATATCCTGCCCGTGCAGACTCTCTGGCAACAATATCATCATAAGCCCTTTCGGAAACAGCCACTAAAGGTGGAAAAAAAACTGATTGTTGATAAAAACACAAAAGGATTGATTGTGAGCACTGGGTGCCTTCAACTAGGGAGATAAATCCAATGACAGACTCGAATATGAAGTATGATGTCATTAAAGTACAGAATCGAAATGACTAACAAAAACATAGGATGTAATACAAAGTGTTTTGAGTGTACAGAGGGTAGCTTTCTTCTCAATGCCTGAAAATCAGGAGATGTCATTTAAGTATACCAAATCAAATTATACAAGTATAAGCAATGCAGGAATGTGGAAGAATGTAAGAATATCGTAAGTTGTGTTGGAGCCTAAAGTGGTGGTTCATGCCTTTAACACCACCACTTAAGAGGTGGAGGTAGGAGAGGCTACCAGTGAGAGTTCAAAGCCATCCTCCCCTTCATGACGTTGTGTTTCCAAAGAAATAAAAGAAAGATAGAAATAAAACGAGAAGAATAGAATTGGTATTGTTGAATTTTTATCTGGAAAAAAATGGAAGAGAAAAATATACACCATTTTCTCCATCTGTTCATAGGGGTATAACAAGCATTCTCATGTCCCAAGAGATCAGGTTACCATATGAAGTTAAGAGAAGCATCACTCACTGTAAACTATTTTCTCTCTCCTTTTCTTTTCCTTTAATTTTGTTTTTGAGACAGGGTTTCTCTGTGTAGCCCTGGCCAACCTGGAACCCATGCATTCATCTGCCTCTGCCTCCTGAGTGATACATAATTTTCAAAGCTACATATATCCTGCTCAAGGAAAACAAACTTTTCAAAATCCTAATAAGAAAACACATCTCTCTTCAATATCAGTAAATGAAAAAAATTGCTTATTCTTTTTTTTTAAACAGAGTGTTTTGCACATTAGACTACAGTGCAAAACATAGGAATGCAATGCACAGCAAGTTACTTGGAGAAGACAAAAGTGGAAAAATAGACAAAGGCAGTGAAACAAACAATTCTGAGTTTAAAATATTAGATTCAGGAAAAGCTAAAATGCAGGCCCCCAAAGTATTAACCAAAAAGACGCAGAGACTAAGGAAGCCTGATGGGATGTAAAGCAGAAGTATAGAATCATGAATGAACAGAATTTTTATGAATAACCAAAAGCATTTGTCCTGAAAATAAGCTTAACTTCCAAAAATGTCCCACTAAGCAGAAAGTCCAACTGGTGAATTAAGTCTAGAAAGCAATATCCTATGTTAAAATAAAATACTTGAATTCAAGTTTATGTCAAAGACAAAGATTTCTCCCTTAAAAATAACTATTAAAATTACTTATTAAGCAAAAAGTAAGTACTTTCCTAATCGGAATTTGCTCTTCAGTGTTGGCATAAGGGGTCACAAGCCACTTCTCCTTTTGCAAAGAAGAGATAGCATTCTTCCATTCCAAACTCATAACATTTACGTGATTTGAAGCAAAAAGGAATGTTCAAATTCCCACCACCCCGAACGGGCATTCTTACCAGCAGGATGCAATTTCAGACTTTTGCAGTCAAGAGGTTTCTGCTGAGCTAAAATTCTCCTTCAATTTCGGAAAGCAGATGATAATAATTTTCCTATCCTCTGCACAGCACGTTTATTCCCTTCCTTCGCAGACCCCTTAAAGAAACACCTGGGCAGCTGCAGGCCCAGGTAACGCATCATTCACACATTAACCCAACTTATTTATAGTGTGGAGTTACTTACCCTCACTAGTGAGGTGGAATCCGGTCTAATACCTGTTCTAATGTAGTTCCTGTTTGTAACAAATGCAATGTGGTTATGGTAACAATCTCCACAAAACATGGGAAATCATAAAGAAGCTGTCCGGAGGCATAAAAAATGTGTGTTGGTGTATAATATTCCTGACAGAATGAAAAGAAAATGCTCAAAACTGGAAACTTAGTCAATTGCTCTTGATGGCGTATGACTTCAGAGGGGGAAAAAAACGTAATGAAGAGATTCTGTATTACAGTGATAGTCTCCCTAGACTGCCCAGTTTTTCTAAATTACATACGTTTTCATGAGTTTAATTATTTTCAAATTCTTATTTATATGCATGTCATATACATGTGTTCATGTGTGTGCAGGTATGCATACATTTGTGTATTTGTGAATGTGACAGCCTGAAGACAGCCTTGGGCATCACACTCAGAAATGTTACCTTTCTGCTTTGAAATCGCATGCTCATTGGTCTAGAGCTCATTGGCTCTTAGGTTGCCTGGCCAATGAGTCCAGAGCCGCCTGTCTCTGCTACCAGACCTGAGATTAAAGACATGCTATCCACAGTGTCCTTTGCCTTACAGAAGCTTTGCAGTTTTATGAGATCCCATTTGTCGATTCTTGATCTTAGAGCGTAAGCCATTGGTGTTTTGTTTATGAAATTCGTAGGCAAATGGTTGGAACTGGAAAATATCATCCTGAGTGAGTAAACCCAATCACAGAAAGACATACATGGTATGCACTCATTGATAAGTGGCAATTAGCCCAAATGCTTGAATTACCCTAGATACCTAGAACAAATGAAACTCAAGACGGATGATCAAAATGTGAATGTTTCACTCCTTCTTTAAAAGGGGAACAAGAATACCCTTGGCAGGGAAGAGAGAGGCAAAGATTAAAACAGAGACTGAAGGAACACCCATTCAGAGCCTGCCCCACATGTGGCCCATACATATACAGCCACCCAATTAGACAAGATGGATGAAGCAAAGAAGTGCAGACCGACAGGAGCCGGATGTAGATCGCTCCTGAGAGACACAGCCAGAATACAGCAAATACAGAGGCGAATGCCAGCAGCAAACCACTGAACTGAGAATAGGACCCCCGTTGAAGGAATCAGAGAAAGAACTGGAAGAGCTTGAAGGGGCTCGAGACCCCATATGTACAACAATGCCAAGCAACCAGAGCTTCCAGGGACTAAGCCACTACCTAAAGACTATACATGGACTGACCCTGGACTCTGACCTCATAGGTAGCAATGAATATCCTAGTAAGAGCACCAGTGGAAGGGGAAGCCCTGGGTCCTGCTAAGACTGAACCCCCAGTGAACTAGACTGGTGGGGGGAGGGCGGCAATGGGGGGAGGATGGGGAGGGGAACACCCATAAGGAAGGGGAGGGGGGAGGGGGATGTTTGCCCGGATACCGGGAAAGGGAATAACACTCGAAATGTATATAAGAAATACTCAAGTTAATAAAAAAAAATAAAATAAAGTGCCATAAATGGAAAAAAAAAAGACATGCTATAATCCTGGCTGGAGATTGAACTCTTGACTCCAGGCTTACAGGGCAAGCATTTTACCACTTGGATCCTCTCAGCTTTCTAAATACTAAATCTGAACAATATGGAACAAAATTCCCTTACATTTTTCAAAAATAAGATTGCTCAAACAACGTCTGTTTTCTGGACCTGCTGTAGTAAGCATATCTGAATGTTACCTAAGCCATAAAGATACATACAGCGGTGTTTGTCTTACCCTTAGGTAAATACCTGCTTTTCAGTCCTGAGAGTCAAACTCAGGATGTGTACACACCAGGGAAGCATTTGGGCACTGAGTTACATCCTTTTCCAAAATATGTAAATTCTTAGCAGAGGTATGAGGTTGGCTAAAATCAAATGATAAGATTATGTTTGGGGCAACACTGCACAGCTACAGGTTACTCCAGCATCATGATCTTGAAGGAACTCAACTGAATCTTCCCTTACTGACTTTTTTATACACAGAACACATTGGCACTGGCACTGTGCTATAGCAGCCACACCTCCATTCTACCTGACCAGTATAGTAATGCTTAGTTTATTTTACTTTTTAATATTTTCTATTATTTTTGTACTCATTTATATCCTTATTCCCCTCTGTAAGGGGGGGGGGATAGGGAGAGAGAGAAGGAGGGAGGGAAAGAGGGAGAGAGAGAGAGCACATGCACAAGTATGGAGTGTGTGTGTGTGTGTGTGTGTGTGTGTGTGTGTGTGTGTGTCAGAGAATATATGGAGGTCAGAGGGCAACTGTGGGGAGTCAATTCTCTCATGTGTGGGACCTTGTGACCAAACTCAAGTCATCAGGGGTGGCAAATACCTTTACCCATTGAACCAACTTACCAGCCCCATAAAGATAGATTTGTAAGACTAAATGTCCACTTGTCCAGCTAAGCTCATTTTTTCTGTTTGTTTCAAGTGTCTTGGAAAGCCTTATTCAAATCTCTCTGCCACTACCTCCTCAGTGTCAGAACTACAGGGTATAATAGCATGCCCAGGGATCCTCGTGCAGGCTGTAAACTATACCGGCACAATATGCCTGTTTGTCCTTGTGTGTAAATATACAATGATAATTTTGTGTTTGGTGATTTTTGCTGAGAATCCAGATTCATACCTGGATGGGTACACAGCAGTTATAAATGAACATTTTATTTCTTCAGCAGATAAAATAATAATACTGAATAATTGCTTACCTCTAGTTTATTTTAGGACCCAAGAAGCATCATTGAAGAAAACTGACAGATTATCTCTGTTCTCTGGGCACTATGTTTGGGAATGGCAGACAATAACCAGCAACCACAAGAAAATAAATTATGTGGTATCAAGAGAAGTATAAGAGAAAGAAAGCATATACAAGAGACAAGATAAGTGAGGACTATGACTTCAGGAACTAGCTAGTATGTTTGAGGACCAAGAAGATGGTACCTAGATGGTAGTCTTGGTAGTCTTGGTAGTTTTGGTAGATGGCGGAAAGTTTGCTATGTCCACTCTGATTGTCCTGAAGTCAAGATAGATTCAGTTCAGAGGTCAGAGTCTCCTGACACTTTGCTGAGTGATGATATTTTATGAATTAATTTTATACTTGGGATTCTTATTTGATAGTTCCCCTATATTAAAACAACAATCAACATGTCCTAATAAGCCCTAAGCTCAGTTTTATTACAATTCATCAATAAACCAGTGCTAAGTGATGCTATGGATTTCCAGATGGTATTTGTTCTCCTTTATACTTTATACGCATATAGTAATTTTAAATGCTTGTAGCATTGATAGCTACAAACATCGTAGCATAGCCCAGTTAAACATATCTAAAGGGTCAGGTGCTAGTGTGCTAATTTTTAGTGTAAAGGTGGGTGTTGAAAGTTCCTAGTTAGGAAACCACTGGATAAATTTTTCATGCAGTTCTCAGAAGAATAGTAATCAAGTCTAAATTTGAATAGTTATTAAAACCTAGTCATCCCTAATTTAGTTCATTTTGTGATGCTGTTTTACAAATTGCTTTTGCGTACACTATCCTGTCACATCTGTGACATCGGGACCTGTTTGAGCTGAAAGTAAGACCAGAAATTTAAGTTTAATTATCTTTTTTTTAAAGTTCTCTCTCTCTCTCTCTCTCTCTCTCTCTCTCTCTCTCTCTCTCTTGTCTCTCTCTCTCTTCTCTCTTTTTTCTCTGTTTTTAGGTGGTACAGATTCAATGGTGCACACAGGTCCAGGATGCTGGTTAGTAGTAGAGCTGAGACAGAAACAAACTTGTAAATCTCAGCCCCCTTCTTCTTCTCAATACAATGTGCTAGCTTGGATTTTGACTGCTTTTTACCAGAATGATGTTTCTTTTATAAATAAAAAAATTAACCATCTCTTATAATTTCAGAGTGACCTGGTTGGTGGATGTTTCTAAGCCCCAGAATCCCCCCCTTATATTAATAACTGCTTCGACGGAGCTAACTAACAGGTTGTTTCTTTTTTATGAGGAGGATAATCATTGGAGAATTGTTCTTGGAGAAATAGAATTTTTAGAAAGTCATGAGAAGACTTGTATATTAATCAGTGTATCTGACACAAATGAAGTACAACTGTATTGTTTTTCAGTGAATTATGGAAGGAAAACTTGTTGGGAAAATGATGAATATAGAAATGAACTTGCATGACATCTGGGATGGGAATCCCACAGAGTTCCCAGGAACTGGTGTAGAGTCACATGAAAACCCTGAGCTCAAGAGACAATTACAGAACTCACTGGAAAAATCATTTCTGTCGATTTACTACAACAGAGGAGCAATATTTTCAAAATACAAAGGAAAGTATAAATGGACTGCCAGATGAACCAGGACAGTTTATTTATACCAATATTAAACAATTAAATCAATGTATTTGAAAGACAATTTTTAGTTTAAGCGTTTTAATGCACCTTAATATACTGTGCATGTAGTTGTGGTAAATGGTTTCTAAGTTCCCAGGACATGAAGGGTATAACCCTGGCTTCATCTGTTAGGGAGAAATTAACATTTCTGGTTGTATAGAACAATAATCTCACACATATGTCTAGACACACCCTTTATTATTGTTGTAATAATTTTAATTTTAAGTAAAGGAAGAAGTATGTGGGATCTATGTGCAGGGCTCTAAATGATTGATGAGAGTGTTTCTAGAGAGAAGCTATAAACAATCTGGAGCCAAAGGAATGGCGAGTACTCTGTGAACCGTTCAAGGTTTTATCTGCAGCGAAGCACATGCAGCTTAAATTGTGCACCCGACTTCTTACTAGACCACGAGACTAGACAATGAAAGCCTGAGCTTCTATCCGTCCATGTATACATGATGGTATTCAATTAAAGTCTTCTACTAACAAGGTTACAGATAATTATCATCCAACCTATACCCACTTTTTTAAAAACTGGAAAATACACGTTTATTCATATGGTAGCTATTAGCCTGCTAGGAGTGGGTCTTTAGACTAATTATTATTTTCAGTGATAACTAAAATTAACTTAAGGACAATGTTAATGTAGTCCTAATTACCAGTGAAAGGAAAGGCTGTAAAGGTAATTAATATTTGCTTACATTTGATTGGTGGGAGTCATATTCTTTGAAGTCCTTGTAAAGTCCTCTGGCATCTGCCCCCATCCTTCTTTCTCCCTCTTCCCCTGTGGAGATGGGTATGATTTACAAGAGTTTGTTGTTGCTGTTTGTGTTATTTTGCATATTCTTTTTGTAAATGATTTTTTCCCATTTTTAATCACTTCATAGATGACTTGTCCTTTGACCAACAGGGGGGTTTGTGGACCACATGTCCCTTCTCTCAAAGCTGTGTTCCAGTAGTCACAGCTAGCCTCTTGGGCTGAGTAAAACCTAATATATCTTTCCCTCTCTTGTCTTTTTACATATTATGTAAATAGGGAGAAATAAAAATAATGCTGTGAGAAGTATGACTTGACAGACAATATAATATAATATGATATCCAAATACTGGTGAGGTAGAAATAGTGCCTTGAGGCACCACATTTATTGTGAATAAGTATTTGCATTTATACCCTCCTTCTGTAGAGTTCAGACTTGAATAATAAATCATTCACGGTGGAAAGTAGAATTATTTTTTAAACAGTCTACTTTCTGCTCTAAGGATAACAAAGAACTAAACGTAATTTGTCTTTTGTGGGAAATACAGCATAGATGTATAAAAAGTCAGACTGTACGATAGCTTATAATAAATAGAAAGTTCTATATGGATTAACATAGACATTATACAACCTGTATTTTCTATGTAAATATGTTCATCCAAGCAGAAGATTTGAATAAAGAAATACAGACAGAAATTAATAACCACTATTTAAATCTTAGTAATATATTATTGAGACTTTGGACCAAAGATTACGAGATTTGATCTTTGACAATGATGAAATAATCTCTCTGGTACAGTCTCATAAGAATGGTGCATCTCCACTCCTTCAGGCTGGCTGACATCAAGCTCATCAAAAAAACAGGTCTTCCCTTCAGAAATGTGAGTCTCCTGCTAGACCGAGTTGTGTAAGAATCAGGTTTTCTTCTTTTCTGACACAAGCACCAATTTTAACATTGAAGTTTTGAGTATTAGGCTTAGAGGAAAACCATTCATTCCACATACTAGTATGTGTTTTGGGTAGATATCAAACACAGTTGTTAAGAAAATAGGAATTCCACCATTGTTCAGGGAATGAAAAGAAAAATGTCCTTTTTTTATATGGTTTGGTCTTTGACATAAAAATCATGGCTTACAGGAACCAAAATGTTGATGTATTTAGCTCAGTTTTTAATATTATTTGCTTACTTTTATTTCATGTGTAGTAAAATCATGGCTTACAAGAACCAAAATGTTGATGTATTTAGCTCAATTTTTAATATTATTTGCTTACTTTTATTTCATGTGTGTTAGTGTTTTGTCTGTAGTGTAAACTGCCACGTGGGTGCTGGCAAATAAACCCAGGTTCTCTGAAAAAAAAAATCTAGCTCTTTGAACCACTGAACCATCTCTCCAGCCCCATAGATGAACCTGTTTGTTTGTTTTTAAAAGTATACAGATGGTAAAATATATTTAGAGAAACTCTAAACTTATTCTATTGTAGGGAGAGTAGGGGGAGGAAGCCCTGCTCTTTCCCAGGTCATAGCTTTCCTGGTAATATGCAAGATGTATGGTATAACAGCAGAGAACGTACGCTTTGGGATAAAAATACTTAATCTCATGTACCTACTTCCTCTTATGAGCAGTGCGATCTCGCTAAGCCACTTTCCTCCTCTATGACATGTAGAACCTACTGCCAACCTTGTAAATCACTGGACTTCAAGGGAGCAACTCATCCCTTCCCCCTTTTCAACAAGCATTGCAGAGCCCAACAGTAAAGACCACTCGCATTTTCACTACCCGAACGTGAAATCTTGCTGTGTGACACTAAATGCTAATTGGTCCTTAATTTTCAGTTTTCACTAACTTGGAGAAGCTATAAATAATGCAACCACATACAAACGGTATATACATATATATGGTGAAATTTTTTAAATGGTATTATTTGATAAAGAATTTTTGAGTCTCGGGTGAGTGGTGTTTCAACCTACAACTTTGGAAAGGGATTGAAATGCCAGTTTCACGGCAGTTTAACCATAGAACAGGTTTGGCATGTTGTATAACTTTGTGCTTATTGGCATGGTTGGCAAAGCTGTTGACTTGAAACTGACTGAACCCGCCCAACAAGTTGTTTCATCAAAACTATTGCCTGGAAATAGCTGCATCTTGCTGCAGAGTTGCTTACTGGCTAATGCTTTAGGGAGTAGAGAGTGTGGCCAGCCAGGAGAGCAGGCAGCAGGAGATCCTACCCCTCCACACTGGGGAGCAGCTGGAGTTGGTGAGCTACACTGAACAGACACTGGTCAGCTGGCCATCAGTTTATAATCATGAGATGAGCTCTGTGGACCACTCTGAAAAGCATCACTGATGAGGTAGCCATGAATCTCGGTCTTAAACCTTGCCAGTTCTCCATGCCTAAAATGTGTGTTTTACACGTACCGTCCCTCACTTTTGTTTTTAAAGGGACAGTTATTCTTTCTTTTTTTTTCTTTTTCCCATACTTTTCTTCCTTCCTTCCTTCCTTTCTTTCTTTCTTTCTTTCTTTCTTTCTTTCTAATTACTGAATACATCCTGAAGCTTTCCGGATCATACTAAAAATCTCACTGGAAACAATTTTACCAGAATAAAGTGGCCTGCCCACACACATGACCCCATTCCCTAATTTCTTCTTGTCAACTACCTGTATGTAATCAAACAAGAGACATGAGATGTCAAGACATGTGTAAGTGTGTCAGCCATTGAGTGAACAGGTGGCTACATAGAACTGTTTTAAAGAGATTAATGCTATCATTAGAATGTCCCTTGATCAACATCTATGAAGGTTTGTTCATTACATGAGGCCTTTAGAGTATGAACAATGTGTCTTGACTGGAGGTGCTTGCACTTAGGAGTTTTTGACCTTTTCTGTGCACTGCAGCACTGGGCTTTGCCAGATTGCTGTGAAGAGGCTGCTGCAAGACAGCAGCTCATACAGCTGCATGTACAATTTGATTTACTTCAAGTTCTGGCCAATGCATTTGGCTTTATTTGCTAACCAAGCAGAACATTATTTATTAATGAGTTCTTCATGCTTTATTAAGTCTAATGTCAAAACACCTCTGTAGGATTCTACCCTCCAGTCCTCTTATTTTTTGAATAAAGCACCCCAAAGAAAGTGAAATAATGAGGCATTCATGCTCCAGTTAAAACACATATCAGTTCAATTGTTCTATTTCCTATCCAAAAACACTTCACAATCTTCATGGACAATCTCAGTCTAATGATGCATGAGATTCGTATTGAAAAACATCCTCCTTTGGGTCCCTTCAAACTAAACCAAAGCGTCTGTGGGTTTACTCTTCAGCAGGCCAAAGGTAGTAAATTGAGATGAGGAAAAAGGCACATACGGGCTTTAGAACAGGAGGGGAGGGAGGAGGAGGTGTAGATTTGGGGAGATAAAAGTGATTTGAGGTTTCTATCAAAGTGAAATAGGGACAACAGAGCCATAAAGAGGATGGGCACAGTTTTGAAATATTCTGGGACTTGGCAATAGAAGAAGTGACTAAAAAAGAGAGCTAGTGGATATGATGTTACACACACACACACAAAAAAGCATGGAACTGTGAGCAAAGGATTCTCCTAGGTGTAATAGTACTAGAAATGTCATAGAAACAGAACCCATCCAAACAGACAACGGGGACTGTAGTGCCTAGGTGAGTGTTTCCATCATAGTTTAAAGAATAATGACACCATCAGCTGCAAACTGGATGAAGAGCTTGGAATAGAATCAGGTGGATGACAAGGTCCCAGACAGGAAGACCAGATTTCTCTGTTCAGAGTTTTCAACATAAAGCTACAAGCAAAGATATATAGGCGGCAGGGATAATGACTTTAACTCAGTAGTCTGTGCATGAGCCCACAACCCAATCTTGCCGCAGAACACAAAGGGTTCATAACAATGAACTCCAGCAAGTCAGGCTACATGCTTGGCCTAAAAGACTGCCCTTCCTACAGTCAACCATTATCACCAGGGATGGAAGGGGAAGCCTGTTGTGGTGTCTAGAAGTGCATTCACTTGCAGCATTGGCAGGTAGCATTTTGTCTTATAGCTTCCTCTCTCTAACCTTTGCAATAACTCGATGACTTCATAGCCCACACATCAGTATTTAATTGGGCAGCTTTTTCCCCTAGCCTTTTCTGATTCTGACATTGTAGTTAAGTTGTAATTATTGAGTGTCTATTGTGTGATAGGTACTATCTGTAATAGGAAATACAGACATGACAGAAAATCTGCAGCAGAGTGAAGAAATAGCCCTGTACAAAATAGAATGGTAGTCTGACATGGGCTTGCTGACTTCCTGGAAGAGAAAGGACACCATTTGGAGGAGATGAGGGAGACAGGGTGGATGGAGGAGATGAGGGAGACAGGGTGGATGGAGGAGATGAGGGAGATACACTGATGCACTGTAGGACCTTAAATTTGACCTCAGACCAGAAAGAGCGCATTCTGAAAAGAACAATGAAATCCATGTAAATTTTAGGATATTTTTTAAATATGTCTTCGCTTTGATCTCTGTGCTATGAGTTTGTAAGCAGTTGACATTAGAAAGTCACTATAAAGTACAATGGGCACTCTGTAACTTTTGGGTAACCCCAAATGCAGGTGAACAGGAGAAAATATCTCAAACTAAAGACTGTTGGTGGTGGTGGTGGTGGTGGTGTGTGTGTGTGTGTGTGTGTGTGTGTGTGTGTGTGTGTAGATGCAGACAGTGCTTTACTCTAAAGGCCAGGCAACTCATTTCTGGAAGGTAGTCTGAAAAGCATTGACCAAACCTCATTCACTCACCAGCGAGAGCTGGAGGTATAAAACCCAACAGAGAGTTTGAACTTAACCACCTTTATCTGAATTTTCAGATGGAGAGAAAGTGAAGAGAATTTTCTTTAAGGGAATTGCAAAAGTAAACAAGTCTGAATTAGTTAGAAAAATATTCAGCAGTTAAACACTGAAAAACTCTCTAGATATAAAAGCACACTTATCGAATTAGGAGAAAATAAAAGGCTTCTTGAGTTTTCTTCTCACCTTCCCAGCTATTTTAGATTGTGATAGTGCATGCCTTGGTTTTAGATTTTAAGTGACAAGTAATAAGAGAAAGCTGGACTTTTCCCTCATAAAAGATTAAATAAAATCATCAATATCAGCACACAGTCTCATTCCTATCTATAAACTAATTGGCAGGAAACTCCCATGTTAAAGACTACAGGGCTACAGAGTTAAAGATACCAGGGCTACAAAGACTCCATCCCACAATGCTCCCAAGGCCTAACTTGTGCTATTGAAAGACCCTCAGATTGAGGAGACTCTCATTCCAATCCTGAGGACACCCACCACCCCACGAACACGCGGGACTCACAGCTTGATGCAAAAGCAAGAGGTTTGTTTACTCGGGATACCAGTGCACTGGGGCTTGACACGGTCCTCACACAGGAGGGATGAGAAGAGCCCAGGACAGCAGGAACACACAGTCTATATAACCCCCACAAGGTCACACAACTTCATTAGCTCAGCTATTTCAGTGCCAAGGATATCTGACTAGGCAGATGTTTCTCGTCCTGGAATTCCTGGGACAAGGCCGCAACCATATCAGCACAGCTATTCCAGTACCAAGGACATCTGACTTGACAAATGTTTTCCTGTCCTGGGGTTCCCAGGACAAGGACCAAGGATATCTGACTTGGCAGATGTTTCCCCTCCTGGAGTTCCTAGGACAAGGCTACAGCTATATCATCTGTTCTTGTGCCCGGGTAGCTTCCTGGAGAGTGGGTAGGAATGTGATTTCTGTACTTTCTGGTCTAACGTCTAGGGGCTAAGCAGAGGGCAACTTAATTTTTTTTTATTTTTAAGAAATGGCTGCACTAATGTTAAGTGGGGATCTTTCACTTATGACTGAATCCCAATCTCATAACAAGGACATTCACTATGGTCATATGCCTACCACTCCCAGCTGGTGACTACTAAGAGACATGGTTACAAACACACAGCTTATTTCTTGGCAAGCAAAGACTCTGTGAATGGAAGCCGTCTGGTCTGGATCTAAGAGACGCCATTACAGACCTCCCCCCACCATGCTGGAGGTATGGTTCTCTGGTTGCCATTTCTCACACAGTCACAGTGAATCAGTGGTTGATGGTATATCTTTCTATGGGACTTCCTGTAAATCTGGGAAGCATACAACTTTGTAGATGTCACTTAAGGACACTTTTTCCACATTCACTCTGTTCCAGAAATTAGCAGTTACCTTGTATGATCCTTCTGCCATTCCAAAGCCTTGAGCATTCAATCTATTTTGAATTCTTTTGGATTCTGCAAGCACAGTCTGTGGTGCCAAGTATTTCCCACACCAATACAAAAATCAAAATGGAAGCCATTTTTGGTCCTTCTGTATAATCCAGGAATCTATTAATGAAAACTGATTTTAACACATTTTTCTCTATATAAAGTTAAACATATGTCTTGGTAAATGTTATCTTCATTTTAACAGAATATGAAATAATTTTAGGTAAGATGTTTATAAGACTCAAAAATTCCCTAAGTTACTAGAAAGAAAACTCATTTGTAAAGGCATCATATGTATTTAAAAGTATAAGTGATTTTTATTACGAATGAGCATTATTTTATGACAGTGGTTACTATGATGATGATGATGATGATGATGATGATGATGATGATGATGATGATGATGATGATGAATCATCTTGAGAACAACTGGCTCCCTGTAAATGGCATGAGGCTGCCCTGAAATGAGAAATCAGTCGCAGGATGGACTCTCAGAATCATCTTCACTGGCTTCACATCTCTAGGCCATATTAGGGGAAGTGAAACAGTGATGAACCTCAAGTCATATGCTCCAATGAAATCCAAAGACACAAAGGCTGTTTAGCTAAATTAAAACTGTAGAACTGCTTTTTGAGTAGAGACAAATGCTACTCTCAGCTTTAATCAGAGGAGACTTTCCAAATGAACGATAATGAATGAGGAGATTCATGTCATTCTGAGGGTAGGTGACAGACAAGATTGATCCCAAATAAGACATCTATGCCATCCCTTCTAAGGCTCAGAGAGTATTGTAGAACAGGGTTAGAAAAAAATGTAAGGCAGAGATAAAGTCTGTGCATGCTATCATCTGGACAAGACAGAGGTGATCTGAACACAAACTTACAATAGCTGCAATTGCCCAGATTTCCACCTAGATCTGCACCAGAATGGGCTAGAATCTGCACCAGTCTAGCCTGGATGGAGAAGGGGCTCAGAGGGGTCTTGCCACTCACTGAAGGATTATTTGCTTCTGATAAATTCAACAAGTGGGGGAACATTACCTTTGCTTGTACTGTGACTGGGGACCCCATTATATTGAAGTGAACACCTACAATCAGATGCTCACAGAGATGGCCCTGGTTCAAGTAAATGGGTCACAAAACTTGGAGTTATATACCTGAGTAAGAGATTGGTAGTCATGTGAGATGAGACTGATTGGGATGAAAAGGAGTAAAAGAGGCTGAGAGGGAGAGAATCATCATAGTAAATACATTATACAATGGTATACATAATTGTATGCATGCATACAATAGTGTACATATCTATATTCATGAATACAATAGTAGAGATAACTATATACATTATAAAATAGTATACATGCCTATATATACTATACATTGATATACAACATGTATACATGTGTACAATTATTGAAGAACAAAATTAATCATTTTTTAAGAGAAGGTGCATTGGGAACCAGAGTCCACTCATGTGGGTAGTAAGCATTCTCTTAACTCACTGTGAGTTAGAGAAGTGATGTAATTGTCAAAAATCTCACAATAATATCACTTCCTATTTGTGATAAGAATGTGTTGAGGACAAAGAGCACAACAGCCTATTTTACTTTCAGTTGGTGGTACAGGAGCTAAGCCTCTAAGTAGCACAAAGAGGGCAAAAGAAGAAAAAAGAGAAAAAGTCACACTTCACTGAGCAGTCGCAAAATGTGCTCAGAGTAGCTATCTCTGTAAAAGGACATGGGGTGTACTAAACGCACTGAGAATGTTTAACCTAAAGAAAGCAAGACATAGTAGGGGAGAGGACAACGGATAGTGCCTTTTGAGATAGAAGGCTGCTTTGAGGAGCACAGGGCACGACAGAAGGAAGAGAGTAGTGCAAGCTTGTATTTTTGAAAACCTACTTCTAATAAGAGTTCTCAGGTGCTTCAACCCCCCCCCCCTTCTAGCCCACTGTCCAAAGGTAGGAAAGAAAAAGATGCTAAATAGACAAGGGGATATGGACATGTTTAGAAGTAGCTTCTTGGGGTGATTCCAATCTCTGTTTGTCAGGATGCCAGCAGTCCAGTTCAGTAGTGTCAGGATACCAAATACTAATCAGCATCATTGGCATAATCCAGCAGAAACTGCCAGGTCTCTGCCAATTGGCACAAGTCAGCGGGAGAGACCAGGACCAGCTGGGATGACAGGAGAAGTCCTCTGCAGTGCCTCTGTCAGTGAAGTGAACACCAGCAAAGACAAGAAACCAACGAAGCACTGCAAAGCCAGCTATGCAACTGCCCTGTCGCTGTTCCCTGAGTCCTCTTTATGCCTTCCCCAAACATAGCATGTCCTCCCACAGGCCTTGGCTCAGCCAAACACCACACGAGGTGACCTCACCGGTGACGAGTCTATCGGCAAAACACCATAAGAGTCTGCATCCCATGACATATCCAGAAACTTCCACTTCAGAGTAGAATACACAACCATTCGAATCTTGTCTTAACTGGGCAGAGCGTTCACAGTAACAATGGCAAGCAGGGTGCAAAGTACTGGTCTGGTCACCGTCAATCCCAAGAGAGCTCCAGCTGAGTGACAGCAACGTGTGCCCTTCAGGCTCTCCTCACCCAGGTTTAAGTAACGCAGAAGATCCCCAGACCTTAACAGAGTTTTGTACATCCCCTTATGAGGACATGAAAGGATCCAATTGCTTTCTGGAAACGTAATGTAACATCGGTTTTAACATTTGGACTTAGCCCTTTAATGCAGCCCCTAAAGAACCAGCTCCTGTCCTGTGAATTGATGACGACAACGCCATTGCTGAAGCTGGAGACGTTCTAATAGTTTTTCCCCCATCATTTTCTCAGAAGTCAGAGCAGCCACTACAATACTTAAAGGAAAAAAAAAGCTAAAAATCCCTTAAGACATGAATTGTGATCATGGATCTTTTAAATGCATTTTTTTTCTGGCTCATATAATTGAAGTCCGAGGCTACAGCAAGCTCCTGCTTTCAAATTATGTGATGAAAATGTGGAATTTACCTAGAGGGGTGCACAGATGAATGGAGCTACAAAACCACTTCTGCTCATGTGGAATTTTTATTTCCTAATTTCAGTTTGTAATTACTGCTCGTAATGAATATTTTATCTAGCCATGTTAGGAACCTTCCTACTTTATTCCACCCAGTCTCTCCATAGTACGGTATTTATGGTTTCGCCTTGGATGGCATCAATTTTGCCACCTTGGCCTTTGGCATAAAAAAAAAATCAAAGGCCAGAAATAGTCTACATGGTTGTTAAATCCATACATTTCATGGATTTTATTTTAAAGCTCAGGACACATTGGGAGTGTGTCCTATGCCATTGCCTAAGAGTTCTATTACACTGAAAACAATAAGCTTGAACCAAAAGCTAATGTCTACCCGCCCCTCCATGCACAAAAATTTTCCCTTTACCTCTTCTGTTTCTCCATCACTTCCCTCATTTTACCCTTATGAATATCCTTTATTTATCCATAATTCTTGAGTCTCTGTTCTTGAATCAATGCAGCCAAACTTATTTTTGAATCCACTTGAATGCATGCACACATCTCCATTCCTCTAAAGGATTCTAAAGAAAAATGGGACCAGGAATGGATCAGTGTTCATTTTCTGCTTAACAGCTCTCTGTTTATTATAATGAGGATACCGAATTTGAATATCAAATTGTTTTCTGTAGGACCACTTAGTGAGCAGCAAAAGAAAACTGATGCTCAGTAGAAAAGCTGAAACAATACAAGACAGAAAAAAAAAAAAAGGAAAGGAGATCTTTTTAAAATGAGAAAATTGGGTCAAAGGAAAAAATCTTAAATTTATGCGCAGGGTTTTTTTATATAAAAGAGAAAAATGGCTTTTAGTAATGAACTGGAAACTAGATGTGCATATTTTTATTTTATTTTATATGTGTGCATGCACACGTGTGTGCACATGTGTGTGCTATAGATGTGTGGTGTATGTATGTGCAAGGGTATGTGGAGGGGCCACAGAAGCATGTCAGGTGATCTGCCATACTACTTTTTATCACGTTTTCTGGCTTCTATTTTCAGGGTTTTTTATTGAACTTGAAGCTAGCCTGAAAGCTATCAGTGTCCAGTCATCCTGTGTCCTCCTCTCATCCCCCAGAGTGTAGTGTATACGTACACACAAAACCACACTTGAGCAGCATCTTCAACTGAGATCCTCCTGCTTACCCATAGAGCTACTGCCCTAAACTGCAAATTTTAAAATTCAGATACATTACGAATAAGTCTCAAAATGGCAGTAGTGCTCAATGACCACCCAAAATGGGGGACACTTATACTCATTCAGTAGTGCAGGAAACAAATGATGCTGAAAAATCTACCTGCAACCCATAAATCCAATAGGCTGGAACTACCTGATGTCTGCAAGTCTCATGCCAGCCACTACCGTGGTCAGTCCCTCCTGGATGTTATCTCTTGCTCTTCCTAGTCAGTGTAGGTGTTACACTCACTGCTCAGGAATAACAAAGGCTCTCACAGGTATAGTCCTGTAACCATCATATCTGAGAATGAACATGTCAGCTGAGGTAACCTCTGATTAAAAAAAAAACCAAACTAGTAAGACTACAATCTTTCTGACTTTTGATTACAGTTTACAAAGCACCTCAGATAAAATAACAGAAAGGAAACATATCTACATTATCAATTAATTAAACTGAATAGTAGACGTGGGGGAGCTGGCCCAAAGCCAGTGTGTGTGCTGAGCCTGTGTAAGCCTTTCAGTTCACTCCCCAGCATCAAGCTTTCCCCTGAGTTTTTGGTAAATTGCGTGTGTGCGTGTCTTCTCTCTCTCTCTCTCTCTCTCTCTCTCTCTCTCTCTCTCTCTCTCTCTCTGTATGTGTGTGTGTGTTTGTATGTGTATCAGTGTCTGTCTGTCTGTGTATCTGTGTGCTCACATAGACATATGCATATATATGTATGAAATGTATGAATTCATGAGTGTGGAGGATCTATAATATTGAGAGTCCTGTCTCTACCTTGTTTTTTGGTTTTGTTTTGTTTGTTTGGTTTTTGGGTTTTGGGTTTTGGGTTTTTTTGTTTGTTTGTTTGGTTGGTTTTTTTGTTTTGTTTTGGTTTGGTTTGGTTTTGTTTTTTTTTTTGAGCTAAGGTCTCTCATTGATTGACTTTGACTAAGCTGGCAGGCCAGCAAGCCTCAGGGATCCTCGTGTCTCTGCCCCTCTAGCAGTAGAATTGCGAGCATGCATGTAGTCACATATAATTACACACCCAGCTGTGTCACATAGGTGCTGAGTATCCCAGTCTGCTCACAGGGCTTTCACAATATGCGTGCTATCCACGGCCATTACCCCAGCCTCAAATCCCCATTGTAGAACCATTTCTTTTTGAATATTAAAAATATAGAGAAGTTCAGAAAAGTCTAGAAAACAGGTCATTGGGGGATGAGAAGAAAGCCAGAAAATCTGTTTTGACACAACAATGCCTAAGTAACATGTCTGTAGATTTTGTATAAATAGGATGTGACCTCCTTACACCCAAGTCAATGAGGCAGTTTGGGAAGTGGGACATCCCAATGCATCACTCACGGACTCTGCTGAAATTCTTGTAGCAATCGAGGTTTCTCAGCATCAGCTCCCCACTCTGAGAACATGCTCTGTTCGTCTTCTTCATAGCCACGAAGATTGGATCTGATTTAATTTAATCCTATTTAATACAGAGGGATGAGGGAAGGAAATATCCCAAGAGTTGTGATCTGTCCCCACACTGAAGAGTTCTTCACACTCAAACGTAAGCAGTGTTTTTGCTGAAAACCCCTTCTAGAATCAATTACTAATCTGAGCCATTTTCTCATTTGCAATGTGAAACTGATACTTTTTAGAATTTATCAAGAATGTTATTAAGAATCTAGCCACTGAACAACAAAGTAACAGATACTATTTCAAACCCAAACACAGCAGTGAAGTTTCCCAGGATTCAGGAAATCATGCTATTGGTGACTACAAACACTAGTTGTTAGTAGTTAAGGAAAATTGCTACAGTGACTTTTTTTACATTACTGATTGCTTCAGTTATGTACTTAGTTTACTGTGGGCTACTTAATTACTGATATCTACATTTATGAACAGTATATTGACCTACCATTGCAACAACCATATATTAAGACATATATACATGCATATATGTGGCATATCACTGCATATCGTGGACTTCATATAACTCTAAAGTATATATATATGTATATATATATATATATTCTATAAAATATATATATACTATAAAATATATATATGTATAGATATATATGCAGTTTCTATTTCTGAAATTATATATAATGTAGTACAGCACCCCACTGTAAATGTAGTAGAAAGGAGTATAATAATTGCATAGAATACTCTTTGCTACAATTATGGCTTCATATAATATGTAACAATACAATATTATACCATTTTGGCCTGTAGGAAAATGTGAATAAATGATATAACAAATAATAGAGTCTTTTATTTTCTACCCGCCCCCAAAAACGCTGTCTACTAAAGTCAACTAAAGGACAAAGAATCCATATGGGGTTCTGCACTGTACCATAGCATGTCGCGGGAGCTTCTGCTTCTCGTTGCTCCTGTTGCAAGGAGTGGTCACAGTCACTGAGGTGATCCCTCATGGAGCTCACTCAGCTGCTCCAACACAGCTTCTTACATCTTCTCTATTTCTGATTAAATGCTCTGAAGCCCAGGAACAAAGGCTGTATTATCTCCCTCTCAGTATCAGCCGGTACCATTTGTGTATAAGGAAAAATGTCTGCAGTACTTACCACCCTGTCCCTGGTTTTATTAGTTGAAAATTTCCCAACTCACTCAACTTTTTAAAAAGTGCTTTATTAAGAAATATCAGGAAGAATACAACAATACAACATTACAGGATCGTAAAAGGGAAGTCCATACAGCTAAATTTTAAGACACACCGAGGCACAAGGAAATAAAGCTACTGGTATTGTGCACGAACAGAGCCTGACAATAGAATCAGTGAAGTGATTTTCTTGGCCGGCTTCTGTGTGCAAGAATAAATTCTATAATCTTGCCAAAACCTGAGGGAGCTGAGAGTTGAATTGCAGTAAATAACCTTATTGGAAAGGCTTGGATGTGATATACTGGATCTCCCGCATTTATACAAGAAAATTCACTGTTGATGACAGCATTAGAAGCATGTGAACTAAAAATCAGGTGGTTTTTGATGTATTTCACATTGTCTCTTGTGTTCCATAACCTTCTCCACTAGAATGGGAGAGAAGGTTGAGCTGTGTGTGAATATCTCCAAACTTACCAGTATCCTTCAGGATTAAATAAACTTCCACCTAATATTTTCTTGTTGTATGTTTATTAAGACTATTGTAAGTTTATTAATTATTGTATAATTTTTAATTTATATTTCAAATATTATTCCCTTTCCTGGATTCCTATCCATAAGCTCCCTATCCCATCCCCCTCCCCATTCTTCTATGAGGGTGTTCCTGCTCCCATCCACTCTTACTTCCAGCCCAGACAGTCCCCTATACTGGGGGTCCAACCTTGGCAGGACCAAGTCTTCTCCTCCCATTGGTGCCCAACAAGGCCATCCTATGCAACAAATGCAGCTGGAGTCCTGGGTTTGTCCATGTTTACTCTTTGGATAGGGGTTTAGTCCCTGGGAACTCTGGTTGGTTGGTATTGTTGTTCTTATGGGGTTATAAGCCGCTTTAGCTCCTTCAGTCCTTTAACTCCTCCAACAGTGACCCCATTCTCAGTTCAATGGTTTGCTGGTAGCATTGGCTTTTGTATTTGTCATGTTCTGGTTGTGCCTCTCAGGAGAAATCTATATCAGGCTCCCGTCAGCATGAGCTTCTGGCTTCACCAATTATTGTCTAGGTTTGGTGGCTGCATATATATGGACTGGATCCCCAGGTGGGGCAGGCTCTGAATGGTCATTCCTTGAGCCTCTGCTCCAAACTTTGTCTCCATATCTCCTCCTCTGAATATTTTTGTTCCCTCTTTTAAGAAGGACTGAAGCATCTGCACTATGATCTTCCTTCTTCTTGAGCTTCATGTGGTCTGTGGATTGTATTTTTGGTAATTCAAGATTTTAAGCTAATATCCACTATCAGTGAGTGCATACCATGTATGTTTTTGTTTTGTTTTGTTTTGTTTTGTTTGTGATTGGGTTACCTCACTTGGGAGAACACTTTCTAGTTCCAACCATTTGCCTATGAATTTCATGAAGTCATTGTCTTTGATAGCTGAGTAGTACTCCAATGTGTACATGTACCATATTTTCTGTATCCATTCTTCTGATGAAGGGCATTTGTGCTCTTTCCAGCTTCTGGCTATTATAAATAAGGCAGCTATGAACATAGTGGAGCATGTGTCCTTGTTATGTGTTGGAGAATCATTTGGGTATATGCTCAGGAGTGGTATAGCTGGATCCTCAGGTAGCACTGTGTACAATTTTCTGAGGAATCTCCAGACTGATTTCCAGAGTGGTTGTACCAGCTTGCAATCCCACCAACAATGGAGGGGTGTTCCTCTTTCACCACATCCTCACCATCATCTGTTGTCACCTGAGTTTTTGAGTGGTGTGAGGTAGAATTTCAGGGTTGTTTTGATTTGCATTTCCCTGATGAATAAGAATGTTGAACATTCTTTTAGGTACTTCGCCATTCTATATTCCTCAACTGAGAATTTGTTGTTTAGTTCGGTACCCCATTTTTAATAGGGTTATTTTGCTCTCTAGAGTCTAACTTCTCAGGTTCTTTGTAAAATTGGATATTAGCCCTCTACTGAATGTAGGATTGGTAAAGATCTTTTCCCAATCTGTTGGTTGCTGTTTTGTCCTAATGACTATGTCCTTTGCCTTACAGAAGCTTTATGAGGTCCCATTTGTCAATTCTTGGTCTTAGAACATAAGCCATTGGGGTTCTGTTCAGAAAATTTTCCATATTGCCCATGTGTTCAAAGCTCTTCCCCACTTACCTTGAGTGCATCTGGTTTTATGTGGAGGTCATTGATTCACTTGGCCTTAAGCTTTGTACAGGGTGATAAAAATGGCTTGATTTCCATTCTTCTACATGCTGACTTTCAGTTGATCCAGCACCATTTGTGGAAAATGCTATCTTTTTTCCACTGGATGGTTTAAGCTCCTTTGTCAAAGATCAACTGACCATAGGTGTGTGGGTTCATTTCTGGGTCTTAAATTTTATTCCCTTTATCTATCTGTCTGTCTCTGTACCAATACCATGCTGTTTTTAATCACTATTGCTCTATAATACTGCTTGAGGTCAGGGATGGTGATTCCCCCAGAAATTCTTTTATTAGTGAGGATAGTTTTGGCTATACTAGGTTTTTTGTTATTTCAGATGAATTTGCAAATTGCTCTTTCTAATTCTATGGAGAATTGAGTTGGAATTTTGAAGGGGATTGCATTGAATCTGTCGATTGCTTTTGGCAAAATGACCATTTTTTTCTATATTAATCCTGCCAATCCATAAGCATGGGAGATCTTTCCATCTTCTGAGATCTTCTTCAATTTCTTTCTTTAGAGACTTGAAGTTTTTTTCATATAGATCTTTCACTTGCTTGATTAGAATCACATCAAGGGGTCCAGCTTGTCTCCACTAGGTCATCTTCATGTGAATCCGGTGGTTATACGGTTTTGTTTTAGGGATATTTCATTTTTTTAATAACGGTTTTAGCTGACATTCATGGAGAGAATGAATCCTTAGAACTGTGCCACTAGTGAAAGGAAATCCTGTCTAGAGTATGTTTCTTTACAAAGCTGTGTCACACCATCCTTTGGGCCCTCTGCTGGAAAAGTAGAATCAAGTCTCAAATAATGCCTTTTAAATTGTATCCTCTAGTATTATAGATGTAGGACAGTACTGTATCATACCTCTGTGGATGTAAAATAGCTTGTACCTGCTTTATGATACGTAGTAGTGACCATGCTTTATCAGAGCTGTTTTTAATGATGTTGCTCAGAATGTTTTCTTCCCAGATGATGATTGAGAAGCTAATTTTAAAAAAAAAATGGTGCCAGGTACCACAAGAGTAACAGAACTGTGCTGTTTTCTCGGGTTTTGTTTTTTTACTTTTTTTTAATGGAGTGTGCTGGATGTCTCTACAGTTTTGTTCAGATGACTGCAGAACCTGGAAAAGCTGTTGCTGCTGTTGATGCATAA
This sequence comes from Rattus norvegicus, assembly GCF_021556685.1. Taxonomy (NCBI): domain Eukaryota; kingdom Metazoa; phylum Chordata; class Mammalia; order Rodentia; family Muridae; genus Rattus; species Rattus norvegicus. The sequence goes on from NC_141553.1 coordinate 43,529,594, forward strand.
CACACTGCTATGTCTTTTTATATAAATATAAATATATATATATATATACAGATATATAATTTGAATTTTTGGAAACTTTAGCTGTGCTGTCAACTTTGGAAAAAAGTATCCCCGTTTACTGTGTTGAGTTGGCACTGTACAGAAATTAACAGCCATATTGGTCTAGAAATGTTGAACTTAAGTTTTTTCCATTTGTACAGGGGTAACGCACTGTATTAAATATGTAAGGTCTTATCTACGTGGGTTTGATTACAAAAACTAATAAAGTATTCTCTAAATAAAAAAAAAAGAATCACATCAAGGTATTTTATGTTATTTGTGACTGTTGTAAAGGGTGTCATTTCCCTAATTTCTTTCCCAGTCTGTAAGAGAGGCTACCAATTTGTTTGAGTTAGTATTATATCCAGCCACTTTTCTGAAGTTGTTTATCAGAATTAGTACCTTCATGGTGGAACTTTTGGAGTCACTTAAGTATATAATCATATCATCTGCAAATAGTAATGGTTTGACTTCATCCCTTTTTTTTAAATATTTATTCATTTATTATATATAAGTACACTGTAGCTGTCTTCAGACACACCAGAAGAGGGCATCGGATCTCTTTACAGATGGTTGTGAGCCACCATGTGGTTGCTGGGATTTGAACTCAGGACCTCTGGAAGAGCAGTCGGTGCTCTTAACCGCTGAGCCATCTCTCCAGCCCGACTTCATCCCTTTTAATTTGTATCCCTTTGACCTCCTTTTGTTGTCTGACTGCTCTGGCTAGGACTTTGAGAACTATATTAAATAAATAGTGAGAGAGTGAACAGCATTGTCTAGTCCCTGATTTTAGTGGGATTGCGTCAACTTTCTCTCCTTTTAGTTTGAAGTTGTCTACAGGTTAACTATATATTGCTTTTACTCTGTATGGGCATTGAATTCCCGATCTTTTCAAGACTTTTAACATGAAGGGGTGTTGAATTTTCTCAAATGTTTTCTCAGCATCTAATGAGGTAATCATATGTTTTTTTCTTTGAATTTCTTGAAATACTGGATTATGTTGACAGATTTTCATATATTGAACCATCCCTGTGTCCCTGGGATAAAGCCTATTTCATCATGATGGATGATCATTTTGATGTGTTCTTGGATTTAGTTTGCAAGAATTTTATTATTTTTGCATCAATATTCATAAGGGAAATTGGTCTTAAATTCATTCTCTTTCTTTGTTCGGTCTTTGTGGTTTAGGTATAAGTGTAATTATGACTTCATAGAAGGAATTGGGTAGTGTTCCTTCTGTTTCTATTTTGTGGAATAATTTGCACAATATTGGTATTAGGTCTTCTAAGGAAGGTCTGATAGAATTCTGCACTAAAACGATCTGGTCCTGAGCTTTTTTTGGTTATGAGACTTTTAATGACTGCTTCTATTTATTTAGGAGTTATTTGACTGTTTGGTTGGTTTTACTGATCCTGGTTTAACTCTGGTAATTGGTATCTGTCTAGAAAATTGTTCATTTCATCCAGATTTCCCAATTTTGTTGAATATAGACTTTTAAAGTAGGATCTGATGATTTTTAAATCTCCTCAGATTCTGTTGTTATGTCGCACATTTCATTTCTGATTTTGTTAATTTGGATACACTCTGTGCCCTCTGGTTAGTCTGGCTAAGGGTTCATTTTCTCAAAGAACCACCTCCTGGTTTTGCTGTTATTTTTGTACAATTCTTTTTGTTTCTACTTGGTTGCTTTCAGCTCTGAGTTTGGGTATGTTATGCATTCATTTTCATTAAATTCTAAAATGTCTTCAATTTCTTTATATCTTCCTTGACCATTGAGTAGAGCATTGTTCAACTTCCAGGTATATGTGGGCTTTCTGTCATTTTGTTGTCATTGAAGACCAGCCTTAGTCCGTGGTAATGTGATAGGTTGTATGGGATTATTTCAATCTTCTTGAGGCCTGTTTTGTGACCAATTATATGGTCAGTTTTGGAGAAGGTACCATGAGGTGCTTTTGTTTTAGGATGAAGTGTTCTGTAAATATCTGTTAAACCCATTTGTTTCACAACTTCTTTTAGTTTCTCTATATCTCTGTTTAATTTCTGTTTCCATGATTCCATGTGTTCTTGGATTTGGTTTGCAAGAGAGAGTGAGGTGTTGAGGTCTCCCACTATTATTATGTGAGGTGCAATGTGTGCTATGAGCTTTAGTATGGTTTCTTTTATGAATGTAGGTGCCCTTGCATTTGGAGCACAGATATTCAAGATTGAGAGTTCATCTTGATGGATTTTACTTTCATCCATATGAAGAGTCCTTCCTTATCTTTTTTGATAACTTTTTGTTGAAAGTAGATTTTATTCAACATTAGAATGACTTCTCCAGCCTTTTTCTTGGGACCATTTGCTTGCGAAATTGTTTTCCAGACTTTTACTCTGAGGTAGTAGCTGTCTTTGTTGCTGAGGTGTGTTTCTTGTATGCAGCAAAATCCTGGGTCTTTTTTATGTATTCAGTCTGTTAGTCTATGTCTTTTTATTGGGGAATTGAGTCCATTGATGTTAAGAGATATTAAGAAGTAATAACTATTGTTTCCTGTTATTTTTGTTGTTAGAGGTGGAATTCTGTTTGTGTGGCCCTCTTCTTTTGGTTTCATTGCAAGGAGATTACTTTCTTGCTTTTTCTAGGGTGTAGTTTCCCTCCTTGTGTTAGAGTTTTCCATCTACTATTCTTTGTATGGCTGGATTTCTGGAAAGATATTGTGCAAATTTGGGTTTTTTTTCACAGAATATCTTGGTTTCTCCATCTATACTAGTTGAGAATTTTGCTGGATATAGTAGCCTGGGCTTGCATTTGTGTTCTCTTAAGGTCTGTATGACATCCACCCAGGAGCTTCTGGCTTTCATAGTCTGTGGTGAATAGTCTTGTGTAATTCTGACATGTCAGCCTTTGTATGTTACTTGATCTTTTTCCCTTACTGCTTTTAATATTATTTCTTTGTTTTGTGCATTTGGTATTTTGACTGTTATGTGATGGCCCAATCTATTTGGAGTTCTGTAAGCTTGTTGTATGATTATGTACATCTTTCTTTAAGTTAGGGAAGTTTTCTTTTATAATTTTGTTGGAAATATTTGCTGGCCCTTTTTGGGAGTCTTCTCTCTCTTTTATATCTATTATGCTTAAGTTTGAACTTCTCATTGTGTCCTGGATTTCCTGGTTGTTTTGGGTTAGGGTCTTTTTGTGTTATATACATTTTTTGACAGTTGTGTCAATGTTTTCTATGGTATCTTCTGCCCCTGAGATTCTCTCTTTTATCTCTTGTATTCTATTGGTGATCTTGAGTCTATGACTCCTGATCTCTTTCTTAGGTTTTATATCTCCATGGTTGTCTCCCTTTGTGATTTCTTTATTGTTTCTATTTCCATTTTTAGATCCTGGATGGTTTTGTTCAATTCCTTGACCTATTTGGTTGTGTTTTCCTTTAATTCTGTAAGGGATTTTTGTGTTTCCTTTTTAAGGGCTTCTACGTGTTTACCTGTGTTCTTCTGTATTCCTTTAAGGGAGTTACTTATGTCCTTCTTAAAGTCCTCTATCATTATCATGAAATGTGGTTTTAAATCCAATTCTTGCTTTTCTCGTGGGCTTGGATATCCAGTATTTGCTTTGGTGGGAGAACTGAGCTCTGATGATGCCAAGTAGTTTTGGTTTCTGTTGCTTAGTTTCCTGTGGTTGCCTCAAGCCATCATGTTGTCTCTGGAGTTAGCTTGTCTTGCTGTCTCTGATAGTGGGCTTGATCTTCCTATAAGCCTGTGTGTCAGCACTCCTATAGCACAGCTGTGGGTACAGGCAGAAACCAAAAGGGACCTGTTACAGACTGCTCCTGGGTTTGTTTGTCCTGAAGCTTCCAGATGGGTCACTTGGAGCACAAGAGTTTGTCTTACCTCTGCTCTCAAGTGTGTCAGCACTCTTGGTAACTGGCTTTCAGCCTGGGTGCAGGCAGAAACCAGAAGAGTCTGGCCCCTGACTGCTCCTAGCTTCCTGTGCTCAGAAGGCACTGAATGGGTTCCTCTTGGGTTAGGAATATGAACAGAACTGGTGGTCTCCCCTGAGCTCTCAGCAACGTCTGAACTTCTGAATGTCTAGCTCTCTCCCCCATGGGATTTGGGTACAGAGATCTGTGAGCCTGAGTCAGTTCTGGGCATAGGCAGAAACCTGAAGGCTCTTGTCCCAGTCTGCTCCTGAGTTTGTGTGTCCTGAGGCCTACATGCAAGTCACTAGGAGGAGAAGAGTTGGTCTTACCTCTGCTCTCAGGTGTGTCAGTGCTCCTGGTGAGCATTTATTAAGACTCTTGCTATTCAGAAAACATTTTTATTCCCTGATTAATATACATTTACTCTCATCTGAATCATTCCTTTTGGCTAATGTTTTAAAGTTACAAATGCTTTAGTGCATTATCTCATTTTTAATCTCACAATATTGATGTGATAAGAAAGGATATTATTTACCCTGAAGGTTATGTTTTTTAAAAAATGCTAGCTTGGAGAATTATCTGAATTCTCCAACCACGTGTAACAAAATAGGCCAGTCCATGACTGGTTGCCTGTTTTATACATCCCAAAATTTACTTAATAAAAATTTTATTGTGACAGTTTTATTTCAGTTGAAATGACTACCTCTGTCACATTTCTAGAGCTGAGCAACACCATAGAATAAGGAATGCAACTGTCTTTCTTCATTTAGACAACTTTGTTTAATAAAAGCATTTAAACATTATCTTCTCAATAAAGACTGAAATACACAAGCATGCTAGAGCATGTTTTAATACAACATATATTTAGCATTTTCCTCATGCCACCCAAAGCTTCTAGGAACACTATAACATGCCTAGAATCATAAGAATGTCTGTTGTCTGGTAGTGATTGAGTGTCGGGAGGGGATGCACAGACAGGTTATGAAAATACAATCATGTGATTAAAGAACATAAAACTTTAAAGAAGGCCTACAAATGTCCAGGGAGGAGAATAAAGCTGAAGGTTGATCTACGTTGCCAAAGACAGATAATGTTTTCATTTGTATCTATATAATGAAGTTTAAACTTACAACTCTGAAACAAGACTGAAGGCCTCTGTTTGAGAAACATGTTGATGGGTTGCGAAAAACATGCATGGGAAGTTCACATCTAGAGTAGGCAAGGAAAATCTGCACCTCCATTCTCTTGCCTTATTAATTTCCTTCATCTGGTTTTTCCCAAGTTGCAGTATTTATAATAAACTGGTGATCACTAATCCTAAATACAACATTGAAGCTGAAATCTCTGTACTACAGCACTCACGTAGAGCATGCAAGGTCATTTATGTAGTCTTTACTCTTAAGTAGGAAGGAGGGGTAAAGAGTAAGAGAGCAACGGGGTAAGCATAGAGTTTTCCTAAATTTTCAGTCATCCTAGCAAAGTAGGTATCCTATTAGCCAATTCTGAGAACTACTAAATGTAGCAGAATTTTCCCCTAATTAATTGGTTGGGTAAAAAAGACCACAAGTGATTACACTGGGAGAAAAGGAGGAGACGGGTCTTCCAGGTCAGAGAGAGAAAAAGAGAGGTCACAGAAGAGAGAAGTGGCCTTTTTTAATGTGAGGCAGAGCAAAAAGAAAATGTAGACCAGGAACTGTTAGATTTGATGGCAGATTCCACCACAGGAAGATTTCTAATATAAAGTAGTTGATGATTTAGGATGATTAAATTCTGAGCCCAGAGGTTGCGTCATCTGTTGACTCTAAAGTAGTATTTTACATTCATTGTGACTCAGGGAAAGAAATTAGCCAGGGTGTAATTCTGCCAGGCTTTGGAACAGGAAGACTGGGCAAGAACCGAACTCAGGGGAGAGGTAACCACAGCCATGCATGGGTTAGCGAGAGCATGTCCACAGCTAGCCTCAGACCTGTGGGGAGTGCAGAGTGATTCGATGGCAGCTGGCTGTGGGAACCATGAGCGATCTTGAAACTCTGGAGAAGCAGAGCCAGTGTTGATGGGAGATGCACTGGCTAAGAGAAACACATGGTCTTGGTCTCAGACTATGTATAGGGCTGGGAACAGACCATGACCTCCAGTGCTGATGCCTAGCTGGCCATAGCATGGATTACTTTTTAATAATTACAAGCTATAACTAAATTTACAACTAAATAAGGCAAAAGCTAGGTAGTTAGAGAACCTGAGAACTGAGATGGAATTTGAAGTTCAAGAAGACTTGTCGTAATGAATACTTAACATGTGGATCTCTGCTCATTCCAGACAGTGTCTAAATGGGATTGAGACGCTGAACATCTAGTTGGTGTAAGAGAATTGAAGAATTGTCTCTTAGGAAAATGAGTACTATTGTTAACCATTCCTATAGAAAGTGTTAACTATCACTGAAGTCCTTTTACATATGCCTGCCCAGTGCAGAACCTTCTATCACTATTTATTTTGAGTCTACAAGGTATGTCATGAACGTACCAAGATCTACAAGTCTTTCTTGCCAAACCATTTCATTCTAATACCAGTTGCATTCTCAATGTGATTATGTAGTCATATCTAAAAACTCTTATTAAACATAGCTATGAAATAAAAGTAATTTCTATGCAAGCGAACTTTGCTTCTTTAAAAATAATTAAGGCAAATTCTTTGAAAGTTCTATCAAAGTGACATGGATAAATCGTAGAGATTAAAGAAAATAATTCTAGAAAGATTAAAGTTGTAGGAATCCATCCCTATAATACAAAATTACCCGAGAAATGTCTGTAAGACGGACTTATCAAATCATATTTTAAAGCTCAGCTTCAGCTTAATTTAGATTTTCAGCAAACATTGGACAAATATTGGAAGCTGACCATGGTGTAAATACCATTACATTACAGGCAGAAACATAAATATGTAGACCCATAGGGCAGAATAAAGGAGACAAAAATTAAAGAAAAACTAATTTTTGTCAAATATTTTTAAAAGCATCCACTGGAGAAAAGACAGCTGCTTTAGCAAGTGGGGCCAGAAAACTGGATATCCGTGTACAGGACAATGGAATTAGACCTGGATCGGTCACCCTGCACCGAAGTCAAGTCCATATACCTTAGGGTTATATAGATTGGTGTTCTTGTGGAACTACCAACAATGGGACTGGGGGCGTTTCTGACTCTTGTGCCTGTGCTTGGACCCTTTTCCTCCCACTGGGTTGGCACCTACAGCCTTGATATAAGGGTTTGTGTCCAGTCTCGTGGTACTTTGCTAGGCCATGTTTTGTGGATATCCCTGGGAGGTCTGCTTTTTTTTTTTTAAGGTAAATAGAGGAGAAATGGATCTTGGAGAAAGCAGCAGGAGGAGGACGGTGAGGTGTTGAGGGAGGGGAAACTGCATTTGAGATGTATCATGTGAGAGAAGAATAAGGTTTTTTAAGGCAAGTTCAGTTGACTCAATGACATTATTGTAAGCTCTGCAACTTTTAAACTGCTTGAGGAAACAGGTAAAATGATTTCAGACATAGATAAAAGAAAGGACTTTCTAAAAAAGGATTCCTATAGCAGTGAAAAGATTTTTTTTAATTGACAAATGGGGTTGTATTAAATTTACAGAAATGAAAAACAATGTTTAGAATAGTCAGCCACCGAACGGAACAAAATAAAACTTGGACAACAACACAATATGCAGGTGATTGATTTCTAGAAAATATAAAAACTGTGTAAATTAAACACTGAATAAACAAATCATGCAATCAATAGACAGGCTAATGAACTGAGTAACAGTCTCACAAGCAGGAATGCAAATGGCCAATAAATGCTTGAGAAAATGCTCGGCATTATAAAGGACAAACAAATTCTAACTGCTTTGAAATACAATCATACCCTGGTCAGAATGACTCTCATAAAAAAGCTATTGACAACAACAGCTAGTGAAGATACAAGAAAAGCAGGACCTTTACACTTTATTGCTGAGAATGTAAATTGGCTAAGACATTACAGAAATTAGGTAATCACTATGGAAATCAGTATGAAGATTTCTCATAAAATTATTGCATGAATGACCACATGCGCCTTATCTGAAAGACTCCAAGCCAGAATCTTGAGTGTCATGTTTATTCCTCCAGTATTCATTATAGCTAGGAAATGGGCCCAGCTTAAGTGTCTATCAACAGATGACCAAAAGGAACTGTAGCACCTGTACACAGTGGAACTTTATTCAGCTATAAAGGAAATAGATCATAACATTTGCAGGAAAATCGATGGAAATCAAAGGCACGTGTAAGCAAAAGAATCCAGACTCAGAAATACGCATGCCACATGTTTTCTCTCATATATAAAATCTAGGTTTTTAATTTAAATGTGATTATGTATATGTTGTGTGCATGTGTGTGTGTGTGTGTGTGTGTGTGTGAGAGAGAGAGAGAGAGAGAGAGAGAGAGAGAGTCAGACAGAGAGACAGAGAAAGAGACAGATAGAGGAAGAAACAAACAGAGAGTTGAGGAAACTAAAAAGGGAATCGTGAGATAGAGAAATAGACTTTAAGGACAATAAGAAGAGCAGGATAGGGGATTTAGCTCAGTGGTAGAGCGCTTGCCTAGCAAGCGCAAGGTCCTGGGTTCGGTCCCCAGCTCTGAAAAAAAAAGAAAAGAAATAAAGAAGAGCAGGATAATAAAGTGTTTGTAACATGAAAGCCAAGGGGAAATTATCTGGGGAGAAGGACAAAGGACAGCAGCATTCAGGGGGCACAGGGTGAAAAGTGGGAGGAAGGTGGTACATTTTCAAAGGTCCATAGTGATACCTATTACTTATATGCTACCTTTAAAAAAATAATTCAAAATATATACTATCCAAAGGAAGCCCTAGGTTTTATCTGCAGCATTTCACACACACACAAATATACACACACACACACAAACACACACATACACACACACACACATACGTGTCTACTAACAATATCTTCAGGCACATCTCCAAGGTTTTATTCTAAATATATAGACTAGGATTTATAGATATTAGAATATTGACTGGAACTTAGCAAGAAAGAAAATAAAAAGCCCCCGAATCAGACTCATATTGAAAAAAATTGTGAATCTTCCTTAAATGATTATCAAAATTTTAAAGTTGAAATGTCAGTCAGTCACCAATTTCCTCATGGTTTGTAGTTCAGCTAACCATCAGGTCTTACTAAAAAAAAAAAAATGAATTACCACTACACAACTATTCTTAATGGAACTGAAGATGTCACCTGTAAAACTGGAGGATAATGCCAGAACTGAGTTAATTGCAACACTATTTTGTTAGTAAAGCTTTAAGATAATTGTTTATTTTGTTAATTCATATGTGTGTTTATTTATTTATAATTGTATATATGTGTTTTGTCTACATATATGTCTGCATATCACGTGTGTATTCAAAGTCCAGAAGAGGGTGTCAGACGAAACTGGAGTTACAGATGGTTTTGGACCACTGTGTAGAGGTTGGGGATTGAACCCTGGTCCTCTAGAAGAGGACCTTTCAGACACTGTGCCATTTCCCCAGCCACACTGGCAGGCTTTTGATGATAGTTTTTATTAGGGACAATAGAATGTCTCACTGGTAAGTGCCTTCCATATTTATTTTGAAAGGAAGAACGTAGTATTCATGTTCTTTTATCTCTCCTCTTCTCTTCCTTAAAATAAGGTTCTCTGAATCTGTCAGACCCTTGTTTCATTGTTCTCTGTTAAAGCTGACTCCACTAATGACCCTAAACCATCTTTGACTATACAGTGGACTTTCAAAAGATGACTTTGTAATTTTTTGTTCATTGACATGAAAAAGCCTATTTAGGCATTTTTCCTTCTTGCACAAAACTTCATCTTGTTGCCTGTTTCAAACTCCATGTGTTCCACAAGTTCAAGTATTCATCAACTACTTCCTGGGTAACAAAGAGCCTTGGAATACAAGAGTAATAAAGTAGCAAGAAATATGACAGAGAAGCAAACTATATAGTATATTTCAAGGCAATAAGAATGGGAGGGAATGACAAGGCAGAAATCAAGGATTGTGAAAGGAGATGAAGTTTGTTGTTACATGGAGAAGTAAACATCCGAAAAAAGTTAGAGAAAGGAGTTGTATGCTGAGAGACACATGTGGGCCAAGGGCTGTTTTGACCTTAGGTGACAACGTGTGATATTCATGAGTAGTAAGGAGAGGCGTATGCCCAGAAGAGGCCAGACATTCAGAGTTGCCCTGCTAGGGTGACTTGATAGGATAGGACCAATAGGAAGAGCAGAGGGACTAGAAAAAACACTGTAAAAAATAAAACAACACAAAACATACATCTGAGTGACAGCAATGGAGGAGGGAGGTGTGCACGGCATTGGACATAATTACAAGGGAGGGCCAACAAGATTTCTGTCTTAGAGGTAAACGAGCATCAAGAATGAGTCAAGCTTTGCTTTGTTATTTTCTCGAGAATTAGAACAATAGGGTGGCCAGACATCAACTTGCATAATACATACATTTTGAGAAGCAGTTGCTGGAGAAGACTAAATTTAATGTTAGGCACATTGCACTGAAATTTTTATTGAACTCTAAGGGGAAATGTCAAGTTACCATTGCATCCATGAGTCTGAAGTTTGGACGAAGAGCCATCAGCACACAGACTCCTCTGTTCTGAGAAACCAGCAGTCTTTCTCCACTAGATTTTCCCAAGGAAATTATGCCCTGAAGCCTTGAAGCATCTGTTCTGGGTACTCAAGCTCTCTCCTGGGCATATAGCATGACTTTGATTGTCGAGCTTTCTTGAGATAATTGAGAATGTTTTAATTCCATGGTTCAAATAAGAAAACGAAATGAGGAAAGCCATGTAGAAAAGGTGTAAGCTCCTGAACCACTTTTTGAGGCAAATGTCCTCAAATTCTATTTGTAAGGTCACTGGAAGCTTAAATATTGTTTAGCTATTCTTAAACCTGAAGCAAGACACTGAAAAACTAATGTTTCCAATTATCTACAAATTTAAATTGGGTTTTTAAAAGGGCAATGGAGAAATGGATGGTGTTGGGAAAATATAATGGAAACAATTCTTCCTCCATCCTAGATGTCTGTAAAAGGGCAGGAGACAACACTTGTATCATTGAATAGTCAGCACATTAAAAGGTCATGCACATCACTAATAACCTGCTGGGTTATGCAAACAGAGGGGTATTTCACAAGCATTCCTATGTAGCCTTGCATATCCAACCTATTACATGTATCTTTTCAAGAAAAACAATAAATGGTATTCAAGTAAGAGGGCTTTATAGCACTTTTCTCATGGACTGCGTGGTAACTGGAGTGACTATGTGGATTAGTACATCGGAATTACTCAAAAGAAAAACCAATCTCATGTCTTTATGGCTAGAAGCTGCTGCACACTGAAGCCAGAGGAAGAACTAGTAAACCACACTAGCAAGGTTCTACCTTCTCCAAGGTGCTAGAGGAGGATGCTTCTCTGAGTTGGGATCCTTTGTTTGGACAGAAACTACTGTCCTCATTTTTCTCTTGGATGTTTGCATTAAAAAGTAAAAGCTTCTAAATCCCTGAAAAAGACATTCCTGGGGCATAAAGCTAAAAAACAGTTGCATAACTTTAAAAGTTTATTTAACTAAAATATAATTGTATCATTTCCCCCTCACTTTCTTCCTGCCATTCCCTCCTCTAAAACTCACAGCCTCTTCCCTTTATTGTTACATATATACATACATGCATACATACATACTACATACATACATACAGACATACAGACAGACATACATACACACATGCAAAAATACATACATACACACATTTAGTGTTTCTTGTATGTACACATATATTTTAGGGATCATCACTTGGGATTGAATCACCAATTAGGGGGTCCATCTCAGGAGACCAATAATTTTCTTTCTCTCAACTCTCTTTAATTGCCTATAGAGCTTCACCTAGGGGTAGGGCCCCATGAGATTTCTTTCATCCATGTTAGCATGTCAACTGATGTCACCATTGTTCAGGGCTTGTTTAAACAGCCACACTAGTGAGATTTCATGAGCATAGTGTCTCTCTCTTATTTGGAAGATACAATCTCACGGCAGATTCCTTGGTCCTCTAGACCTTACAGTCTTTCCATCCCTTTTCCATGATATCCTGTAAGCTTTAGGTGTAAGGGTTGCATTGTACTTATTTTAGTTGGAACCGGACATCACACCAGTCCATTGTTTCCTATATTTTGACCAGTTGTGGATATCTCCAATGATCTCCACCTGTTATAAAGCTGTTTCTTTGGTGAGGGCTGAGTTCTATGCTTATCTGTGACTATAAAGATAAATATTAGAATGCAGTTAGAAATTATGTTGGTTTATAAAATGACAGTACTAGATTGTCCTGTAAGGTCCATGACCTCACTGGGACTGGATAGTCGGCTAGGTTTCCAGTACCAAGCATAACGGCCCTCCTGTTAAGTAGTTCTTACATGTAATTAAAGACTGGAGTTTACTGACTAGATGTGTATGCCACTAATGCCCCCTAGGAGTTATCATGCCACGCTGGTCCTTGCTGTATGTTGTTCATAGGTGTCACAGCTGGGTACCACCATTGATTGCTTTCCTGCCTTGGCTGCTTTCTGCACCTTCCAATATTATGAAAATTAGTCCTCAGGAAGGAGGCTTTCCTGTCAGATCTAGCTCAAATCCTCTTGAGTCTGTGTTCAGTACATGTGGGGTCTTCAGCGATAGGAGCTTGCCTTAGATTTGTGGGAGACAACCCACAGGAAGAGCAATAGTCTGTATTGTTTGGGAAATCTCTACAACTCTCCTGACCAACAACTCAAAAGGAAGTTTCTCATGTCTGGTGCTGTGGATTTTGCTCTTAGGGAAGACATTGTCATCTGAAGTAGCATAACTTCATTTAAACTATAAATATATGTTAGATTGATAAATAATGATACATATATACTGATAGATATTAGAGATTAGGATAAATGTATACACTATATGTAATTTTATATAGATATAAAATATGACTATGTGACTCTATACCTATTTCAAACATCATTGGTGTTATTGATCCTTATTCCCTCTCTGTGTTGCTCTGTCCCTCCCCACCCCCGTCCAGTTAAATCCCCCACCATTTTTCCCCCTTTTAATAACACGGAGGTTTAGAAGGACTCTGTGTACTATTGTAGACAGAAAAAAATGCTTACTTGCAATTTTAAGTTTTCTCTTTCTTGAGTGTTTAATTTCTCTGTGTGTGTGTGTGTGTGTGTGTGTGTGTGTGTGTGTGCGCATGATGCACACGTGCATGAATACTCACATTCAAACTTTGCTTGTGTGTGTGTAAGTTAATGGGAAAATTCCACCATGGAATCTTCTCAGACCGTCAGAGCTGCAAAGCAAGCACTTTTACACATCCAGCCATCTCAAGAATTCCTCTACCTTATTTTTTGTATTTGTTTTTGTTTTTGTGACTCCCGATTGAACTTGGAGGTAGATAGACTGAAAGCCTTCGAACCCCAGGGATCCTCTTGTCTGCTTCCCAAGTGCTTGGATTACCAGTATGTGTTACTATTCCCAGCTCTCACAAGGGGACTGGATCCCTAGATTCGGGTCCTCATGCATGCACAGTGGTCACTTTACGGAGTGAGCCATCTCCCCAGCCCCCAAATATAAGGTTATTTTTTAAAAGTGTTTTAAGATATAAATGATGGGAAAAGTCTTTTCTGTTATTTTTAGCAGGGAAAAACATCCTCTTTACAGCATTACTTCTCATCACAGTGCTTGGCTCCAGTTGAAAAATAAAGATAATCATTTCCAAACAGTGGTCCATCTCAGAACCTTTAATTTGCTTGTGTGTATTCAAATTCCAAGGCAATTTTGCAATATTTCTCAATATTATTTGACCCAGGACTACTAGCTTTTGTTGAAGCCTGTCTGCGAACCAATATTCCACAAACTGACGCACACATAATACTGTCACATTGACCTGATAAAGATTTGGCTAATTCCTGAAAGTGTGGAGAAACATAATCATGTTTCAGTCATTATTCTAGACCTGTATTTTCATGACCAAAAGCTTGCTATTCTTATACATGAATGTTTAGTTTGTATTAATACCTATATGTGGTACATCAGAGACATCAAATTCCCTCTTAGAAGAGAAACATCAATGTTCTACTAAACCAGTAAGTTTTTTTTTTACATAGCCATGTAGTTACTTATCATTCCCACATACTGTAGTCCACATCAAGCACCCATGTGTATGCTCAGACTAGACACTACAAACTTTGGGTTTCCTTTTGTGGAGAACACCTGGCTATTTAGTAGTGGGAACTGTCCTCATACAGTTGCTAAAGTCTAGGCCACTGAAGAAAAACCTTCCCATGGGCTACTCCCTCATTGGGGTGTGATTTTCTCTATCATTTGAAAGTAAAGAATAAAACCAAAGATATAAATAAAATAAGTTCAATGAATCTTCTTTTAAAAAATGCAACATTTCATTCTACCACAAAAAACCCTATAGTGGAGGGCCAGCACAAAAAGATCTTTATGGTCTTGGGTTCTTTCGACCTATTCCAACTCACAGGCAGAACATGATATCCTAACTAGAAAATGCATTTTCTGATAAACATATTTTTATGTTCCTCTAACTTAATATGGGTCTCACCAACTAAATTTTACTTTGTTCTGGAAATAAGGGTATATGACATGAAATTCTACACCCTCAGTTTATCTACCTGATCTTCTATATTATTAACAAATTATTCCAAGTGACTGGCTGTGGCTAATCCCTTCATTTTAGAGTAGGCCAGATACCAAAAAACACAGAATAATTAAGGAAAGAGAATCTCAGTTATTCCCAAAGATTAACTGGCTGTATTTTGGCTTTGCACAGAAGTACTGGTTTTTATTTTGAAATTGATATGCTTTTGTTTGGGCAATTTGACAAATCTGACCCTACAACTGCCAATTGCTGAATTCACATACATCCCAATTTGTGGTTTCTGTCTGTCTAACCAGGCACTATCTAATTTCTCCCAGTACATAAAGTTTCTTTGCCTTTGACTGCTACCTCGCTCCACCGACATGACAGCTTCCCCTTTTCAGATAGCCTGTTTTGAGGATCCAAGAAAGATCTGTTGGTCACAGAATCCAGTCTGACTTATTGAATTCCAAAATGGAAAAAAAGGGAGACCATCCCAACCTCAATACACAGGTTTTTAGAGGTTTTCAGGTCTTCATAATGGCTTCAAAATTTCCCATGGAATGTGGTTTGTTTTTTTTACTCTCTCAAAACAACCACTTAATATTATTCTGTGAATGAGATCCAGAATTAATTATTTAGAGTCTTGCAAATTTTGTGAATGGAAGGATAAAATGACTAAATGAATTCAGATAAAATTAGAGAATTGGGGTTTAAGGAAATTGTTTCTATCAACATGATTTTCTCTAAAAAAATGCCTTTTATTTCTTCTTCTAAAGTATATGTACAAGAAATATAGTGACATCTATTACAGTTAGGTCTGGGTGAGTTTCTATTAACTCTATATTTATGTAAGCAGAATGCTTCCTTGAACAGAGCAGAATGTTCAGAAATGATATCTATGCTGGAATATTACCCTACAGGAATAACTTTCTGATTTACAGAAGAGAAAGACCAAAAGAATATAGGAACATAATCTCATATTTCTAACTATTATTATGATGTTACAGTTATATAAAATGTCACTCAACTGATATTTTATATGGAAATGAGATGTCTCACTAGGAAAGAAATAACAATTAACACTTTTGGATGTCCACTGACAATTACATGCTCACCGTGCTAAGGAATTTGTAATACTATTTCACCGGTGCCTGAAAAATACTGCAGTTTATAAACTATTTTCTTCCTTATTATTACATTAGAAATAAAGGCGTTATAAAACTGATGATGAATTTCACAAGGTTAATGACAGTATTTGATAGAAGGCTGTGAATCTATCTAAAATCTCCACTCAACACCTCTTCACACACACACATATGTATTCTACAGCCGTTGCTGCCTCCAAACCTCAAACATACCAGAATCATCATATTGTATGACGATTTCTCTTTACTTGAAATAATTCACCAAGTTGTTGTTTATCCTTCAGCATACGATTCATGTATCATTTCATCCACAAGGACATCCTTCAGTTTTCCAAACACAATTACAGTTTCTTCCTCTAGAGTTCCTTGGGGTGTGTGTGTGTGTGTGTGTGTGTAGTTGTGTATTCTTACACCATTGATCCCTTAACCAAGAAGCAAACAAATGCAGCACTGGCCTCTAAGAGGAATCAAATTAGAAAGCATGCTTTGAAAATGAGCAATGGATCCTAGAGCTAAGGTAGGCAGAGGTCCATAGGGGTCCGGGCCATCTTTACCTCAGAAAATCATCACCTATACATGTGAGTTAGACTAAGGTAGAAGACCCACATCTTGGCACTGCCAGACCCTGAGTGGTGGGATGTCTGATGGCGCTTGAGCAGCTTCTCATTTTAATTAGTGCTGCCATTGAAATGGAGATGAAGAGTTAGGAGTGATGCTCAGTAAACATTGTGCTTGTCTGATCTGCATGAAGCCCTGGGTTAGAGTGTCAACACGAAAAGTAATGAAGCCAAGTCAGGTGGCATATGCCTGGAAACCCCACACCAACGAGATGGATTTAGGAGAATCACACGCCAGTGATCATCCTTGACTATGTAGTAAGTTTCTGCACGGCTTGAACTATGTGAGAACCTGTCCCAATAGTGTTTTTTTTCTTCTCAATCACATGAAATGAAAATGAAACCAGTGTGATCATACAAGCTATAATCCCATCATTTAGGGAACTAAAATAAAAGTAAGCATCAAATCTTGACCCTTAAGCCAGAAGTCACTGTTTTACTTGCTTAAACAAAACATTGCCTTAACACCATTGAGTCAAAAGAATTTTACCCTCCCAGTATCCTTCGGTGTCTTACAGTAGTAAATTTCTTCTTCTTCTTCTTCTTCTTCTTCTTCTTCTTCTTCTTCTTCTTCTTCTTCTTCTTCTTCTTCTTCTTCTTCTTCTTCTTCTTCTTCTTCTTCTTCTTCGTCTTCTTCTTCATCTTCTTCTTCTCCCTCTCCCTCTCCCTCTCCCTCTCCTTCTCCCTCTCCCTCTCCCTCTCCCTCTCCTTCTCCTCCTCCTCCTCCTTCTCCTCCTTCTTCTTCTTTTCTTCTTCTTCTCCATTAGATTTCTTTTAAAACTGGTTTTTTAACATGTAATGTTTACATAAGACACAACACAGTGAGTATCATGTAACAAAATGACTATTATTTTGGAATTTACTTCAAGACACTTAATTGTAGTTTGTAACTACCTTTTCATAAACCTCTCTAATAAAGTAAGGTTCTTATTTCTGAATATTCTCCCTTTGAACAAAAAATTAAAGCCTAATTCTACAGTACTATGTAGAAGTAAGCATTGACTCTGTGACTAAAAACACAGAAGTCAAGAGAATGTGGGAAAGACCCACAAGCATCTGGAATGTACATTTTGATGCCTTTCCCATAATAGGAAACCTATTAGGATAAATGCACTGGGTTGCTTTGAGTTCATGCTTTCTTTTGTCCAGTGGTTTTCATATTTAATGCTGTTCGACCCTATTATGTCTGGACAAAGAGCATGTGTCAGCAATTCAAGTCATCTTCCAATTTGGTCACAGCTGTACATTGAGGTTATTTGTGATGACCCCATACTTGAAGGTCACCAGAAAGTGACCTCACCACCCAAGAATCTATTCAAAGTAAAAATACACATGTTAAGTGAAAACTGGGCAGATGGCAGTATCAGTTACAGGCAAGCATTTTTTCATTTATGGAGACTGCCACTTTGTTCTCTTCTAAATGATGTATTTGTACTAATGAAATATACCGTCACAAGCACAAAGTTCTAGGACATAGCTACACATAACTTTGCACTAAGATAGCAAAGAGTACTTAAGGCTATTGTAGTCCTGTGCATAGGACCAACCAGTGACTCTGCTTAGTTAGTGGAGCCTCGTTTACATGAATGGAAAGCTATGGTGATGATTCCCTCACTTGGCTGATCACTTTTCCTATATACCTTCTGAAATATCTGGTACAGCTCAGCCTGTGGAGGATTTCATTGTAAGCAAGGCGGTCATGTTGTAATAATTACTTTGCAAGGTTTACAAACGGTCTAAAGATCAAAGTGCATAGGACAGTAAACAGCAACAGTACATTGTCAGATCTTGAAACTTGATGTGATTGTGGGAGGTAACATAGCAAACTGGGGAATGCTGATTTGCGAAGCCATGAATTCCAGAAAATTCCAGAATCAAGCCAGCTTCACCAAAGATTCATCAGAAACTTCTCGAGATGGTTCATGTCTTTAGAACCAAAATGTTGATGTCATCTAAATACTAGTATGACTGACAAGAGCCATGACATTCCTATAATTTGTGCGACCAGGAAAATGAAGTTTTGTTCATGAGTCATGAAGAACAGTGACAGAGGACCTGGGCCATAGAGCAGGAGAGAAAACACAGGATACACTTTGAAAGGAATGAATTAAGGACTTTATCTATGAAATGTTGAGACTCGAAACTTTTCCCAATAGCTTAAAATAATCCATAGTTAGCTTTCCACAGCAAATACATTCAATTAATCTTCATTTGGGAATTCAATCACCCACGAATAAATAGATAAGGACTAATAACTAAAGTTTCCTTTAGTTTCCTAAGGTAACTATCCAGTCAGGTCACCCTAGAACGAAAAGCCAGTTGAGCTTTCTCTTTCTCAGTTGTAAACTGGCTACTCAGAAGATACTAAGCAAGCAAACATGTTTTAAGAATGAATCTAATTTAACTGACACAAAACAGCAATATATTATAGAAAGTGGAGAGAAGATAAAGAAATAAAATACTGTGTCAGAGAAGAAAAGTATATTATAACAGATGCACAGGTACAGAGCAGAAACTATGTCTGGAAACTAAAATTATAAGAAATTAAAAATGTAAGGAAGGGTAAATGCAAATAAAATGATGAAAAGGTGGGAAATAAAGGAGGGGATTTTTAAAATTGCCTATTGATGACATATCTGAGTGAGAGGACAATCCTCTTGTGAATAAAGGAGATATTTTAATGGTAGGGAAAGCATCAAAGGAATTACATTAAATTGGAAAATATGAGTCTTCCAACGGTAACATTGTATGGCCAGCACAGGGAATGAAAATTAGACTGTATTCCTTATGAAGTTTAACACAATGTGTGTAAGACCTTACGTGATACCAGAGTTTGTTCAGAGTGCATAGAATGGACAGCGTATCCAAATGCTAGCAGAGCTCAACAGCACAGCCGGTGAGAACAAATGTGTGTAAAATTCAGGATGAAAAACATTTTAAAATGTTTTTTTTAACTCTTTGGGAAGTTCATATGATATTTAGATAATACTCACTTCTTACTCCCAGATCCACACTCTTCCAACTCCTCCCAACATTTTAGCCTCTTTTCCCCCCTTTTTGTATAATCCACAAACTGCAATTTGCATTTCCCATATACCCAAAGTCATGAGGTCATCCACTGGAGCATGACTGACATACCAAACTCCATTCACACCCTTCATGAAAACTGACTTTACCTCTCTCAAGAAACTACCAATTGTCAATGGCTCCTCAACTAAGGATTGGGGAAGGAGGTTGTGAGACACCACCCCCATGCTTTATTGTTGGCTGGGTTGATCTTGTACCGATCTTATGCAGGCAACCACAGCTATGGTGTGTCCATAAGTACAGTAGTTCGTCATGCCACGTAGTCATAGTAGTCAAGTAGTCCACCCTGACTTCAGCTTCCTACAAACTTCCTGCTTCCTCTTCTGTAATGGTTCCTGAACTTTAGGGGAGGGAGATGCCACATCTGTGGCCCTTTTATGGCTGAACACTCAATAGACACTTACTGTGTGAGGTAAGAGTTGTGTGTCTCTGCACTCATCGCTCATAAAATTGAGATTTGCATGAGTCTATAAATATAGAGATACTTGTTGAGAATAGAGTTCAATACTATACAATATATTTTAAAATAGGGTAGTAGTTTACCCTTAAGGTCTCTGTACTTCCTAGCCACTTGGAAGATTCATCAGGGAGATTTACAGTACTGGGCATGCATGGTCTCCTGTGAAGAGAGTCTTAATCAGAAAGTGGTTGGCCACCTTCACAATATTTGTGCTACTATTCTACTCATGGACATACTTTATTTGCTATAATTTACAGAATTCCCTTATAGATATGACTGTTGGTAATTTCTCCCCAGCAGTCCATGTAAGACCATCCTATACTTTGAAAGCTGAAGAATATTCCTACTCAGTACTAACTTGATTCCCCCATCCCTATGGCCAAAGTGTATAATGTCTTCAGTAATACAGTCTTATTATTGAGTTCTGGTGGTCAAATAACAACAGTGTCAATAGGCTGTATTGTCTTGCAGGTCTTCAGGAAAAACCTGACCAACAGCTTGAGGAATGGTACCCCACATGTGGCACTGGGGTTTAGGAAAACTATTTCTAGTGTAGAATTTACAAAGTGGCATTACTAGTCATTTGTGAGAAATAGACATATGTCGCAGTACTGTGTTTCATTTTAGAATTCTCAAACACTTCTACCCACTTTTAATTGTCTTGTAATCTACATCAAAATAAATGAGATAGGACAAAGTTTCAAAATTATGCCATTAACTACCAATTTTGCTAATTACTAGGATGGAAATTTTTCTTTCCTTATGTACAAAGATATCATATGTATATACATATATATATACATATATATGATATACCTTATAGATTAGGAGGAGTATGACATAAATATTTCCCCATAAGTGACATGTTATAGTATACAGAAGCCTTATACCAGTAGGAAACTACAGTAATAAACTAGTATATTGAAAGTGAGGCAATGTTCTGCAGTTTTATTTGAGATGAATCCTTGATAATCTCTTGATTACCTTGGGGTTTTCATACTCTGAAGAACAGGCTGTGCTCAGTGTTCAATTTAATCTGTGGCCACTGCCTCTAAAATTCAAGGTGTCCAAGCATCCTATTTCCATCTTCTTATCCATCAGTGCAATTGAGCAGTTCTCCTACCTAAGTGGGCATTGCTTAAGACCATGATTGTCTTAACTTCTTCTTTTCCTTATTGTTTTTAATACATAGTTTCATGTAGCCGAAGTCAGTCTTGTAAATGAAATTGGGACTTTGCAACGCCAATTTCCACTTTCCTAGTGCTTGGGGGTTACGTGCATAGAGGCCAAAATATCCACTTCAGGCTGTGCTAAGGACTGAACCGTCCAGGGCTATGTGCACACTAAGCAAACTCTCCGAAAATGAATTCAGCTTCAGAAACCACACATGAATTTTTTTCTTTCAATACAGGATACTGCTATGTATCCTAAGCCTCTTGAGTGCTATGATTGTAGACACACAGACCAAATGGCTTCACTGTTCTTTTATGAAACAGATTCCAGACTACACTAGAGAGCTCTCTGCCTTCTCCCCCTGCTTGTCTCCCCTCTCCCTCTCCCCTCCCCCTCCTCTCCTTCTACAATCTCTCCAATATTCAGTCTGAGGATTTATGAAATCCTTAGATTTTATTTCCTTTTGATTAATAATTATGTCTTTAGGACATTTCTCCCATCTTGCATTTTACTATATGAGCAATAACAATGATCCAAGCTACTGTGTACACACTTTTCTTAGGAATCTTCCCAATTTGTGTACAGCAACCTATAGTCTTGGCAACAACCTGGGTTGTTTGGGGGTTTTTATAGGACCTCATTGACCAACAATGCAATTAGATGTAACATAATCCCTGAACTGCAAGCTTTGTTTGGTGACAAGAAATGGCCAGGTGGGACTCTGCCTCCTCCATTACTTGGTGATTTCATTTAAATTGACTTCATATATGTTTTTAACTTTAAGAAGATTCTACTGTATTAGATTTCTATACTACTCCTCAAATGCCCCCTAATTATAGCTGTCGCTCCCTGTATTTCCTCCCTTGTCCCCCTCTTGACTGTCTCTCCCCTCTTGATCCTCCTGTTCTAGTACTTCCCCATGCACACATAACTACCTATTCAATTTCCTTTTCCTAGAGAGATATATCTAGCCCACTTCAGTCCCTTACTCTAAACCTAACTTCTGCATATCTACAGATTGTGTCTTGGTTATCACTGGCCTAAAAGCTAATATTCACACGTAAGCAAATACATACCATATGTGTCTTCCAGGTCGAGATTACTTCACTCAGGGTAATGTTTCCTAGTTCCATCCTATTACCTGAGAATTTCATGATGTCATTTTTATCAGCTGAACAATATTCTATTGTGTAAATGTCCCATATTTTCTTTATACATTCTTCTGTCAAGGGACATCTGAGTTGTTTCCAATTTATGGTTATGATGAATAGGCCATTTATGAGCATCGTTGAGGAAATGTATAGGTTTAAAATTTTCTAAATCTACTTTACTTAGGGTTCCTGACCACTTCAACCTCCCTTCTAATTCACTGACTAGAAGTTGGGGAGGAACATGGTTAATAGGAAAAGGGTTTGTGAAATTGTTTAGTAGTTCTTTGGGACAGTTCCACTCTTGTCAGGATACCAGCAGTCAAGTCCAATAGCAAACACAAAATCTATAGCAGTGATTAGATCAGGCAGAAACTGCAAGACTCTGCTGAATCGACATGAGTCAGTGGAAGTGGCAAGAATTAGCTGGAATACCACAAGAAGTTCTTTGGCCCATTTCTCTCTATGAAGACCAGCAAAGACCAGTGATGTTTACACAGCTTCACAATCCAAGAGCATTCTTTCATTGTTTGTGGGGTTCTATTTATATTATCTCAAAAAAAAAAAACTCACATGACCTCTCAAGTGTCCACTGCAGCAAAACAGCACATGCCATCTCATGTGTCTGCTTTGGCAAAACATCCTCTCACAAGACAGCTTTCAGAAAAATATCACATGACACAAATGGGTTTCCAAAGAAACCAGAAATTTTCACTTCACAAGTGTCTCTGTGGTAGGACAAAGCTTCCTTTGTGTACATGCCCAAAAGTGGTATGACTGGATCTTAGGGTAGACCAATTCTCATCTTCCTGAGAAAGCCCCACACTCACTTCCACAGTAGGTGTACCCCTTTGCACTCCCATGCAGCAATGGATGAATGTCCCGTACTCACATCCTCACTAGAATGTTTGTTTTATTTAGTGTTTTTAGAGGATTCTTGAGTATGTGAATGAATGAGTCTGCCTTTCTGTCTACTTTTATCTTATTATACTTTATTTTATTATCATCCCTTAGAAGCCTGTTTGCTTTTTAATGAGAGACAGAAAGAGGGTAGATCCAGATGAAAGAGAGATGGGGAGGAACTGTGATCAGCTGGAGTAGAAGTAGGAGAAGCTGTTAGCAGAATAATATGTGAGAAAAAATCTATTTTTAATAAAAGAGGAAAAAAGAAATCTTCCCAGATAAATATCAAATTTAATTGCTCTAAAATTTTATCTTGTACAAAAAATACTTGACTATGACCACAATTAAGACAACTTTGTTGACACCTTATAGTATGGATTGCTTGTTCTCTGTGTCCAGGGATGTGTTTCTGATTTCCATCTGCTATTCTGTCAGAACATTCTTTTCCATCGTACTTTTGCCATCCTTCTGTATTTCTATATGCTCTGATAAGATGGAGGCTCTTTTTCTATTCTCCCTTGCTCAGCCCTCATGGAGATCATCTTTAAAATTCCCGAGATGATAATCTTGGCTTTTTCTAATATTTCAAAATAAAAGACTGTGCACACAAACGCACACACACACACACACACACACACACACACACACACACACACATGCACACGCACACGCACACACACACACCAAATGGCTTATGTACTTACAGCGAGAGAAAAGTCACATTGTAGACAAGTTAGAAACCCAGGGAAGCTAAGAGTTCGATTCAAGATGTGTTCAAATAACTCAGAGCCCGGAAAGATGATCAGAATAAACGTACAAGAGCAGAAGAGAATCAGTGCCCCTGCTCAAGCAGACTGAAAGGAAACATATCTTCACTTCCATATTTATGTTCTCTTCATGGAGGCCACTCTCCTTTATGGAACTGACCTGATCAAATGCTAAACTCATTTTGAGAAACCCTAAGATTAAACATGAAGAAATAATGTTTAATGTGGGAAACTCATGGCCCAGTCATGATGACAAAGCAACAACAACAAAAAGTAGTCATTGCAAGCTGAATGACTGCAGGATGCTACCTGGAGTGTGTCACTTAATAAGGACAAAGTTTAGTTGCTGTAACCATAGGAAAGATAATATTCACTGTGGATAACCTTTCCTGTCTTCCTTTCTCATGAAGACTCATGTTTTGAGTCTAGTATAGGAATAGCCTCTTAGAATCACAAATTGAGCAAACCTCTAAGGACTTTAGGAGCTCATCTAATTTTATGTTATCCTCTCCTTCAAAGACAAGAAAACTCAGTTCCAGAGGTTAAGTAATCTTTTCAATTCTCAGAGCTCCTTAATGCCAGAGGCAAAGCAGTAACTCATGTGTCCAGTGCTGGACCTAGGACATTTCTTTACCTTTTCCCTATACAGGTTGGCCTTTTAAGAAAAACTAAAAAGAGAATTAAATTAGACTAGTTATAACAGTTTTTCTCAGCAACAGGAAACGTTAAACATCCAATTATTGCAAATAATTACTTTTCCAGTAATTTAGTAAAAATATCTGTTACACAACTGAATTGCTGAAATTATGCATATTGTCTAAATGTGTGCCTATTAGCAGCATAGGGGTAGCATATCTGAATAATTTTATATTCATAAATAATATGGAAATTTAACAATGATAATTTGTTACACCATGGCCAAGAAGTTCTTATAGATACTGTAATGCAGATGAAATACGTGCTTTGAATTTGCTTTAAATGGTGGCCTTGCACTTACACTCTTGTTTATATATTGGGAGCTCTGTGGAATATAGTTCATTTTTTTACTTTAAGATATAAAGCAAATGAAGCAGTTTAAAAACCAATGGAGCAATGCATACACATAAACACACACACACACACACACACAGACACATACATAGACACACACACAGACACACACACAGAGAGACACACACAGACATATACACAGACACACATACACAAACACACACACAGACACATACACACACACAGACACATACACACAGACACACACACAGACACATACACACACAGACACACACACACACACACACACACACACATGTGCACATGCACAAGAGCTCCTAGCAGAGTTTGAGATGGGAAAATACCATATGAATAGTTGTATTTATAAGTATATGTTAGAGACACTTCAACATTACATAGTGTGTATAAAATTTCTTCTAGTTGTAGATCAAAGATTCCATGGACAAAGAAAAGCAAATAATTTTATGCATGTATTGCATGAATTTCAAATGTTCTCCAAGTCACATGGGTAAAAATTTTTGTGTGCATGATTCTAAGTCTGTGCTCATCCATGCAGTGCTGAGTTTGATCGATAATGGCCTGGCAAAGAAGAATGTTCTGAAAAATCTATCAACCCCTGAAAGATTATCATAGGAAAAACCCATCAGCAGAATGGCTTGTCTACAGAGAGTTCTAACAGTGCTTCCAATCCAATACACATTGCACTTTTATGCAATAGATATGCATAGTAAACCTCATAACTATTAAAGTCGAAACACTTCAGAAAACCAAGGGTAGCAAATGTGTCAGTTAGACATGTGATCTGAGAAGTGTGATAAATTGTGTTGTTACATCAGGTATACCCTGAATTACAAGAAATCATATGTCTGCATCTCCCAGTGGGACTGTTTCTGAAGATGAAATTTTGCAAGATAATTTAGGTAGAGAAGGACAAAAAAGTGAGATAGAATAAGGAATGGAGAGAGGAGGGAGGATAGAAAAGGGAGGGAGCAAAATGAGAGAAGAGGGATTCGAGAGGGGGTGTCTACTTATGAACCTAAACCAAGATACCCAAAGAATAGCAAATAAGCTTTCTTTCAGTGAGCCTCCATCCCTAATTTTCAAAGCTCCTAAGAAGAACCATGAGTAGACAGGTTTTCAGATATGCCCACACTCAATGTCCAAGCCATTGTCTAAGTCATTCACACAGCTCCTGGACTGGATTTGGCAAATGCTTTTTCTTTTCTTTTTTTTTTTCTTTTCTTTTCTTTTTTTCGGAGCTGGGGACCGAACCCAGGGCCTTGCGCTTGCTAGGCAAGCGCTCTACCACTGAGCTAATCCCCCAACCCCGATTTGGCAAATCCTTAAAACAAAGGAAATGTATACTGCCAAATAGCTTGTCGCATACTTGGTAAATAATGGTTCTTTTTCAAAAGTGCGAAAAAGATTATTGTTGGCTGCAGCATTTTGTACAAAGGCATCCATCAACTTTATTCTCTAAAAGCCTTTCTTCGTGTTCTTTAAAAAGCCCAAGAGCCTCAGGGCTGGAGAAATAACTCCATAGTTAAGAGCACTGGCCTCTCTTCCAGAGAGTTAGGGTTTGATTCCCAGCAGCTACATGGTGTCTCACCAAAGTCTTCAATCCCAGGAAATGTGACACCCTCTTCTGGCCTGCTAGGGTATTGCACATATATGGTGCAAAGACATCCATACACATGAAATAATCATTCTAAAGAGAGTCTTATGGGAAAAAAAACAAAACCGTTAGCACACAAGAAGTGTTTCTTGATATATTGCTCTCCCATATTTTTGAAAGATTTTATCTTGTGTAGGGTGAAGAGGATCTTAAAATACATTGAAGAGGTGGTAAAAGGGTTCACCAAGGAACCTTGCTTGGCTTGCTGCCAAGCCTTAAGGATCCATGTCAGATCCCCAGATCCCATATAGTAGAAAGATATGACTCCTGCAATTTATCTTTTGATCTCCGCACATATGCTGTGGCATGCATGTGTACACACACAGAGAGATACACACAAACACACACATGCATGTGATAAAAATTGCAAAAAGAAAAGTAGAAATGGACTGTGATTCATTTGTGCTGTGGGATTGCTTTCTTGGTGTTCCTAGAAGCATGCGCTGGGTAGCTTCAAAACCATCTAACAGAGGTAAGAATGTGACACTAATACTGGACAGGTGATGTGGAACCAGAATCAAACCGAAGTATGAATAGTACCAAAGTCCAACTTCTTGAATCTTGAACAGAAGTATAGATCTGGGGCAACTAACAGGAGCACAAATGACACAAATATATCTGTATCACCAAAACCCAGCCACCATAGATGACAATTCACAAAGGCTGGAAACCTGCAGCATACTGTACAACCTGCAGCATACTGTACAGCCTGCAGGAAGTTAGAAGGTTGGAAGATGTCCTTTCTCAGTAGCTCAGTTGGGCTGAGCCTCTCCAGGCAGTTCAGCTGGTCTTAGTCTCCCTCCTAGGCAGTTTGGCTTCTCTTGGCTTTTTGCAGGCTATACAGTTGAAGCTTTTTCCAAGTGTCTCCTCCTCCTCCTCCTCCTCCTCCTCCTCCTCCTCCTCCTCCTCCTCCTCCTCCTCCTCCTCCTCCTCCTCCTCCTCTCCCTCCTCCTCCTCCTCTCCTTCTTCCTCCTCCTCTTCCTCTTCCTCCTCTTCTTCCTCCTCCTCTTCCTCCTCCTCCTCTTCCTCCTCCTCCTCTTCCTCCTCCTCCTCTTCCTCCTCCTCCTTCTCTTCTTCTTTCTCTCCTCCTTCTCCTCCTCCTCCTTTCTTTTTCTTCTTCCCCTTCTTCTTTGCCTGCTTCGCCTTCTTCCCCTTTTTCTTTGTTATCTTCTTCACCTTCTTCCTCCTCCTCCCTCCCTCCCCTTTCTCAGTTTGTCTTCTCTAAAAGTTCCTCAGCTTGTCTTATCTGAAAATGACTCTCTAAAGATTTAACTGGTTATACATTTTTGGAGAGGGAGGAACCCCAGGAATCAGGACAGTTTCAGGGGTGTTTCTGAAGCTATTTTGAGTTATCTCCTTCAGTTTAATAAAGCTTCCCAATGTTCAATGTCTGAAGAAACTGCTACACCACAGGGGGAAGGGAGCTCTTCCATTGCCTCTTGCCATCATTCACTTCTCTCCTGACTTTGGAGGCAAATTAAAATGCTAAATTTTTCCTGCATAAGAAATTAGAGAGATTTTTGTTTAATTTCATGATGATTTTTCTTGTTTGTGGCATGCATCACTCTTATCAGTCATGTGCAAGATTGGTTAATACATAGATTTTGATGGCTTGGTCTGCCAAGTCCTTGAGCAAAAACTTCCAAAGTAAATACCAAATTGGAGACCTACTTGCATAATGCCCACACGTTAAAAATGTCCCCCATTTAGGAATATACCGTTTTTCATTGCCTAAAAATCCATTTACAAATGAATATCTCTATAGCAAAGGTAATAAAGTAAATTGCCTTTTCTGGTTTTATAGTTAGACCTCATTTTCCGTCATTGTTTTGGGGCAACCTACGTTCATGCATATAAAATTCAAAATAAAAAGAACTATGTCAGGTATTTGTGCCACCTGTCAACCACTGCATACTTGAATAAATTTTTTAAAGTAAGAGAAAATATTTTTCAAAGTATCAGTGGATACGTAATTATGGCAAATAAATTACTGCTACAGACATTGCTGAAGTTGAAGACCAACTGAACTTCTTCCATTTTTTTCTCATTTGGAACAAGGTATTGCATGCCCTTTTATCTCCAGCGTAAATGCACAATTGCATGACTTTGGCTAGCTACGGACAAGCATCATTTCAGTTTTGCACTTATCCCATGGATCATGGTAAATAGAAGTTCTCAGTTTGCTGCTTTCGATGCATGTTTGTGATTTCAAATGGCACATAAGTACAGCCTTGCGAGTGTTCCGCAGCTCTTACCAAAGGGAGACTCCTTTTATAGCAGAAGCCCTCTCAGGACTACGTCTTTTGCGGGCACAGTAAGTTCTAGACACATGGATCTGAGTCAACACCTCCTTGGTGTTTGTTTTGTTCTTGAGACTAAGAAGATACTAACAGAGAGAGCTACAAATGTGGTTACAACACAGTAAAAGCTTCTGCCCCATTCCTTTGAAGGTAGACTACTGCCAACTTTAGCTAAGCTGCATTTGGCTCTGCATCAGGGGCCACAGAGTGCTTAAATCTACTGGAAGCCTACTTGAGTACTACACACACTTTACAAATGCCCCAATTTTGGGAATCCCCAAGTAACTCTAATACCTACCACTATGTGATCTATATTAATTCCAAACTATGAAGATTCAAATATATCTGGATAGCAGGACATGGGTTTCTATCATTAGCTATGTCTAGTGGTCTCCTTTCACATAGAATGTAAACAAGATCATGATACACACTTGCTACCTTGAATATGGGTGTTACATGTGTGCTACCCCGTGGTCTGGGACTGAAGGTGTGGCGATGGGAACCGGAAATTGACTAGAAAAGCACATGCCAAGTTTCAAGCTCTTGGGAAAGAACTTGAGTTGTACCAATAGCTGCAAATGATAGGCTGTCACTAGCTGCAGAAGACAGAGTGGTTTGGGAACAGAATTCTAACCTCTGGAGGCATGAGAGACTCACTCACCTGGGAAGCCAAGGCTTCCTGAAAATGTATAAGTGAAGAACACAGAAAAGAACTGGTACGTTAAAAATCAAAAATAGGTTTATAGTGCATGTTATAAATAGGCTTTTCAATGCTTTTTGAAAAACCTATATATGTTCAAAAATTCTATCTTTCCTTGCTTTGGGGCTTGGCATGGGGTGAGGGGAGATATTTCATCCTGTGCCTTAAGTGAGCATCTGGTGACAACTTTGGTGCCAATCTAACTCATTTCATCTTCTTCCCTGTGGAGTTTGATTGAATGTTGTCTATACCTGTGAGTAGGCGTGCATCTCTACAGAATGCTCTGCGTGAATGGAAAGCAATATTAGCTCTTTCAAAACTGTTCTCTTGGTTCTGATTGAAGATAAAAATAAAAACTAAGTTTTTGCACATGACACACACAGCTTTCTCTTACAGATTCTCTAATTTACATTTTCAACAGCATTTGCTGTTCTTGAAAAAGTCCTTCCTGAAACGAGGCCTTTACCACTCTGACATTAGGTTTCAGTCGGGAAGGTCCCCCCTACTGTCACAAGCCTCAGGTGTGTGTTCTGTGTCTAGACACTCCCAGAACACACTCACTTAAACATTTCTCTTAACTTTTGTCTACCTACTAAACTTCCAAATTTCATTCTCCTTTTGTTGAAACAAAAATATTTGTTCAATTTAATATTTGAATATTCAATTCAATATTCAATAATTTAAACAAAAAAAAAGGGTCTATTATATTCTGGGCTCAAACTCACCTCCAGCCCCTGCCTCTCAAGTGCCAGTATCAAAAGCTTGAGCTACAAACTTCCAAATTAAATGTCCTCCCTGGTTTAAAAAAGAAGAAAGAAAAGAAGTCTTTCCTCAGGGGCCGTGTTGCAACCACGGATCATTTATGTAGAATGTGACAGTTGAAAGACTGTTGAAATGACTGTGACAGATGTTTTCACATTGTTTCTGCTGATCTGATAAGAGATGTTTTGCCAGAAAAAGTATGGAAACCGCAGATTCCATAGAGTCGGTTTGAAATGAGAATTGTTGTCAAGAACATTTGGAAAGGAAGGGCAGTGGGATGGAAATCCTTTAGATGAAAGCATAGCTCAATAAAGAAAAGGCAGTCGCTCAGTGGGAACTACACATTCACTGCTAAATTCACCCACAATGATGTGCTCCAGGCTACCTGATGGCCCCAGGAAGCCTACAAAAGGGCAAAAGCAAGCAGACCTCTGTGTGCTCTTAGGAAAGTATTCTGAAGTGTTTCAAAACAGGAGGATTGCTTAAGAAACAAACACCAAAGACTAAAGCAAAACTCAAACAAACAAAAAAACCCAGAAGAATCTCCTCTACATACAACAGTCCAGCCAGCCAGCCCCAATCTAGAAAGCTAAGAGCAGTTGTGTTGAGTAATTAATGTGTGTATAAAAAAGCTGTTTTTCAGGGCCCTCTTGGGAGAAATTAGAGGACGTATTGAAAGAGTTGAAGGAGCTTGCAACCCCATAAAAACAAAAATGCCAACCAACCAGAGCTTCCAAGGACTAAACCACTACCAAAAGACTATACATGGACTGACCCAGGGCTCCAACTGCATTTGTAGCAGAGCATAGCCTTCCTGGGGCACCAGTGGAAGGGGAAGCCCTTGGTTCTGCCAAGGTTGGACCCCCAGTACTGGGGAATATGGGGGGGGAGCAGTAAGGGAGATGTATAGGGGGAATGCCCATATGGAGGAGGGGGAGGGGATGGGATAGAAAGGGGGAAGGGAGGGAGTGGAGGCTTATGGACAGAAAACTGGGAAGAGGAATAACATTTGAATTGTAAGTAAAGAAATAATATCTAATAATTTTTTTAATAAAAGCTGTTTTTAAATTACTTTATATTGTAGAGGAAAACATTCCATAAACTCACTGTATTTTTAATCTTGACTTCTGAGGTAAGTTTAAGAGTAAAGGTTGTACTAACCTCCTTCAAGTATTGCCCACCCATCCCCTCCCCATGTGTCACACAGCCACCCGCCCCCTCAGCCAAAGCATGTGTGAAATTCGGAAGCTGTTAGGCTCTGATGTTACTTTGGACCTGCTTACAGATGTCGTCTGTATTCCAGTGGTGGTCTGCAGAGGTCAGCTAATGCCATCCCACTCTGACTACTTATTTGAATTTTGGAGGCTAAGGGCCCTGAACTGATCCCCTGAATTGGTCATCATCTTAATTTAGTTATCCACAGCTGCCTCATTAGATTTGAGAACCTTTCAAGAGAGTACCGATTGCTATATCTCATCGTCTGGTAACAGTGTGCACAGCTATCTGTTCTCCAGTTCCTTTTCCTTGACAGAGTAATTGGTGCACATTTTGAATTTTCTCCTTTATTAGTCACAAGACTCATGGAAGCATTCTCAGACTATAATGACTTGACCATTAAAGAAAGACATTCAGCAATTTCAGGTGTTAGACTTTCATTTCCGTAATTTTATTTCTGGTCTTCGTAATCTGCCTTGTTGTCTCTACTGTTTACGTTAAACTCAAACCCAAGTATGGTGTTCTGTGGCAGCACCTCTCATGCTCAGATTATCCCACCCGGGCTTTTCTTTGAAGAAGGGTTTGACGGTGAGAATGCCCATGGACGAAAATGGGAAGCTTATTGCTAGCTAAATGAAACAGACAAATGGGCATGTAAACATGGGAAAACCAATATAATCTACTTCTTAATGTGGCTATAGTTAGCAATCTGCACTATCATTGAAAGGGGAAGAAATCTAAAAATGCATCTTATTCATAAACTTCTCCCTTCCACTGTGCATTTGTCCTCATAACAAAGAGTTTAAAAGTCCCTGAAATAACCCAAGAATGGTTACAAACAATACAGGAAAGGTCAAAATCATCAACCATCAGGGCGCTTAGGGTCTGTTGGAGATGTGGCCTTGAAAAGAAACAATCACCATGGTATTATAGGGACTATGATGGGCAAGCCCTGAAGTTCCTGAAGAGCTACAGGAGGGATACTAGGTAAAACAATGGCCAGAGGCCTCATCCTGAAAGCAAGTGACATCCAGCTGTCACCAAACCAGTAAAAAGCCATCTACTGATCATCTGACTGATCCAGGTGGTGGAAAAGCCTGGCACAGTCAAGAAGTGAAAGGAAGCAAGGCGTGTGGATGAGCCACGCAGGTGACACATGGACAGATGCGGCTGGAAGGTAGTCAGGACGTCCATTCTATAGTTTAACCGAAGGACACAGGAGTGACATTTGGAATGATAGCTCCTGTAAATGCCAGCTTGGTGTGACTGAGAGATTCTTTCTGAAGTTTCTACTAGGAACAAATAGAGGACAGTGTATAGTTTAATACATAACTGTATTTAAGAGGTAGCTGAAATTCCTGATCCCCTGGATGTTTTATTAGAAACATCTTTGACTTATTTTTCTACTCATTCATAATTCATTCATTCATATCATGTCTCTGGTTCTCTTTCTCAACAAATATCAGAATTTTGTGCTTAAAAATTATTTTGCTCGTGAGGTGACTTTGCCACTCTCAATACTCACCTCTAATTGCTCCGTACTTTTTCAAACATAAGTTGACATAATTGAAAATGCTATAGCTTGCCCTAAAGTACATCATAGAGAACACAAAATGGGCTACAGAACCACATTAAAAGAGTCACCTCTATGGTGCTTTAATTCCCTTGTCAAAAGTTGTTCAAACACTGCTTGCTGTCTTTGAATATAAAATGTAGGCAGACATGTACTAATATATCAAAAAATGACACTTCGTCAAAGAGAGCTTTCATGGGAGAATGTTCTGAATGAAATGTTTTCTTTTAAAAAGAATCCAACCCGCTTAACATTCCAAAGCAAACACAGAATGCCTGATCTCACTGCTGGTCACCACCGTCAGCCTCATCTACACTTTACTGGGTTTTGTGAGGCTCTAAAACCCTCTCTCTCCAAAGAATTGCCAGTTTTATTTCATGATAACTCTAATTTGATGTAAACTAAAACTAGTCCTGAGTCTCTTTCAAATGGACTCTCTGCAGACTTGCTAACACTTGCAATGACATCGTGAAGATACACCTAACTGTTGTCTACCAGCGAGCTCTGTATACTATAGGAAGCGACCACTCCTTTATCTGTTACAAACATCTGTTGCAGCTAACAGCACTGTCTCTCCATGAAGTACAAATTTGACATATTGACCTGTGCTCTCTAGAAGTGTCCCATCCCAGTCATTTAAAAGGCTTATAGCCTCTGGTAAGATGGTAGCCAGGAAAGACTGAGAGGACAGATGATAAAGACCTTAACAAGATTAAGAAGACAGGTATCCCTGCGTGTCAGTCTCGTGTCCTCAGTGGTCCCACATTGCAGTTCTTCTGCTATGGTTCCAATGCTCTGGGTCTTCTAAGGATGTCCAGAGTTAAGGTAATGGTTGGTATTTGAAATGTCAAGCTGAAAATCAATAACTTACTATCTTTGATCTCAACAAAATAAGCTCATCTCTACTTAGGAGAGTAATTTCTACCTACCATCTACATTCTGTGCAGGGAACGGGCCCAGGTAAGCAGAGGGAGCAAAGGCAAGCAACAGAAACAGATGGTATCTGAGGTCTTTGAGATTCAGTAGAGTTCAAAAATACCCTGCAATGCCACAGAGCAGTTCAAGTGACAAAGAGAAAGATTCCAGCCACTTGACTGCTGCCTGCTGTCAATTAACATCCCCTAAAGTGTCATTCATTGGTAGAGGTACGGATCGTGCGAAGGCTTTAAGTACTTCAGAGAAGGATGAGAACAAATATTCCTCACCCAACTATAAAGATTGAGGTTTAGTAACATATTAGAAAAGTCTGCAGTCTCTGGCAGGAAAAGGCTTGTGTGTTACTTTTCAGTCGCTGTGATAAAAATTACTGTGACCAAACACAACTCGGAGGAAAACGCTTTTATTTTGTTTTTACTGTTCCTGGGGAATAGGATTCAAACATGGCAGGGGAAGCTTGGCAGCAAGCAACAGGCATGGAGGCAGGCTCAGGAAGCTCAGAAATCACATTGTCCCCTGCAAACCCAAAGCACAGGGAGCAAACTAGATGTGGAACGTGATCTAATTAAACTCTCAGAGCCAGCTGCGGGTAATGTACTCCCTACACCAAGGCTGAACTTAACAAAGCGTCCACATCATCCCCCACACAGCCCCACCAAGTACAAAGCAAGGGTTCAAATATGTGAGCCTGAGGGGGGCACATTTCTCCTTCAAGCCACCACAGTCCCTGTATCAGAATTCTTAAGAGAATGGAGAGCTTTTAAATTATTGAAATTCTTAAAAGATTGTGAGACTTTTAAAACTGGTGTTATGTGTTGTATGATGATATTAACATGAGATCTATGGGGGTAAGGAAAGGTTTCTGGCTTTAAGTGATGTGCTTGTGGGTGGAATTTCTAATAGACTTCTAATGGCTAACCTTGATGATTGTCACCTTGAAATAGCTAGAAGAGGGAATCTCAACTGAGATTACTCTATGGACCTATCCAGGGCCTCTTACTGACTACTGAATGGTGTGGGAATGCCCAGCCCATGGGTTCCTAGAAGCTATAAGAAAAAAAGCTAAATGTGGGCCTGGAAGTAAGCCAGTAGGCAACATTCCTCCACAGTTTCCTCTTTCGTCCCTACATC
This sequence comes from Rattus norvegicus, assembly GCF_021556685.1. Taxonomy (NCBI): domain Eukaryota; kingdom Metazoa; phylum Chordata; class Mammalia; order Rodentia; family Muridae; genus Rattus; species Rattus norvegicus. The sequence continues at coordinate 43,564,853 of NC_141553.1, forward strand.
CAGGTTCAGTTGAGTCCCTGTTTTGACTTCCTTCATTGACAGACTGTAAGCTGTGAGCTGAAATAAACTCAGTCCCCTGCAACTTGTTTTAGATCAGTGTGTTATAATGGCGACAGAAATTGAATTAAAACAAGAGAACACTACGATTATGATAGTACCAAATCTTAGTTGTGAATGCTCAAAACAAATGTGCTACCTTTCGTCTTCTTTAACTTGCAATGTTACAGCGAGGGAGAAGCGTTTGGCTGTGGAGGAAGCTGACGTAGAAGAGGTGGTGGTGTTAGTACTTAGGATCTTACCATTGAAAATGCTCACCCAGCCCGCTGAAGTAGAGCCTGGAGTCAGTGAGCTCTGGGGTGAGATTTTGACACCTACCTCCATGCCTTACTGATTTTTAAAGGTAAAAGGAATGCCTTGACTCCTCCAAGCTTTGACCCATTCGTCTAGAAAACAGTCCTAATATGACCTCATTAAGTCTTTATTTAACTCAGTGCCCTGGTCATATCCAGAATCTAATAAACAGTACCAAGAGCCATAAATGGCCAGGTGCTCACTGCTTCACGGATTTTTATTCTCAACACAGTGTGGACTGTGACTGAGTGCAACAGGAAACCCCTTGCAGGTGGCTACTGGAGTGGTTTAGATGATCCTCAGCGTTGATTGCCCAGGAAACTTGTTCTGCCTCATGGCTTACGTACTCCTACTTCCCATGTATGTAGATCATACTGTTGATTTACATAACTTAAAGTTAAAAATGTACTCAAGCTCACACCAGACATTCCCAGTGTGAATGAGGGAAAGTGGGCACAAAGTCCCGATCCCAGTCAAGAAGCTATTTGAAACTGATAAAAGCCAGGAGACGTTGATTCAGTTTTCTTCAATGGAATGACACTGGGTATATTGACTACACTCCTGGGAAGGCCCTAGAAAAAAAAATAATGTCCTTGAAATTAGTTTCTGGTTACATTGTTGTTATGAATGATTTGATAAGGTCAGAAGGTCTTCTTCAATGTATTAAGAGCAAATTAATTTCTAAAGCTCACAGCCGTTCTATAATCGGCATCGTTTTCTTCTTAGTCATACGCTGCCTACAATGTTATAGTATGTATCCTAAGTAGTGTGTCAAGGGCATGTCAGCATCTGGCTCTCTTATACATTAGCTGTGCTGGAGATCTCAAGTCATACCTAATATAAACTCTGAGGGGACAGATGAAATCAACAAAGGATACAGGTTGATTCTGAACCATTTACTACTCCATTTTACAGCCCTTCTTTGAATGTTCCTATAAACTAAGTCGTTTCCAAATGGCTGACACAGCAGCAACAAACTTTAGCCAATTGTGTGTAAATTTAATATCTTTAGACATCTAAGTAACCATTTCAGTTAAATACAAGTACAGGCATTAAAAAGCAGAATCAATAATTTCAGGTTTAGTGTTCAGAAGCCATTGGCACCACGTGTCTGATGAGTTTTCCCTCTACTGAGTGAATGGCTTAAGTTATCTCTTCTGTGTGACATATAGTAAATGATAGTCTTTGCAGGGTCATGGTGGCCACATAATATGGTGAATCTGAATGGAGACATATGTTTACTGGAGTCTTTGATGCAAACTTTCACTTACTACTTGCTAATGTGCTTACAACTGAAAATTTATTTTGGTCCCATTATAGCTAAGAAAAATATCAGTAATAAATACCATTTAATAGTACGAAAAGAGGTGGGAGAGAGACCTCACCGCCTGATCAGGTGGGCACTCCTGAGGCTGCAGAGCGGAGGAGACCACCAACACTGCCCACCCCTGCCCACATCCCTGGCCCAAGAGGCAACTGTATAAGGCCTCTGGGTTCCCGTAGGGGAGGGCCCAGGAGCGGCAGGACCCCTGCGCCTGAGACACCGCCGGAACCTGAAGGAAACAGACTGGATAAACAGTTCTCTGCACCCAAATCCCGTGGGAGGGAGAGCTAAACCTTCAGAGAGGTAGACACGCCTGGGAAACCAGAAGAGACTGCACTCTGTGCACATCCAGACGCCAGAGGAAAACACCAAAAGTCATCTGGAACCCTGGTGCACGGAGGCTCCCGGAAAGAGCGGCGCAGATCTTCCCGGTTGCTGCCGCCGCGGAGAGGACTTGGGCAGTACCCCACGAGCAATCTTGAGCCTTGGAACCGCAGGTAGGACCAACTTTTCCCCTGCAAGAAACCTGCCTGGTGAACTCAAGACACAGGGCCACAGGAACAGCTGAAGACCTGTAGAGAGGAAAAACTACACGCCCGAAAGCAGAACACTCTGTCCCCATAACTGACTGAAAGAGAGGAAAACAGGTCTACAGCACTCCTGACACACAGGCTTATAGGACAGTCTAGCCACGGTCAGAAATAGCAGAACAAAGTAACACTAGAGATAATCTGATGGCGAGAGGCAAGCGCAGGAACCCAAGCAACAGAAACCAAGACTACATGGCATCATCGGAGCCCAATTCTCCCACCAAAGCAAACACGGAATATCCAAACACACCAGAAAAGCAAGACCTAGTTTCAAAATCATATTTGATCATGATGCTGGAGGACTTCAAGAAAGACATAAAGAACTCCCTTAGAGAACAAGTAGAAGCCTACAGAGAGGAATCGCAAAAATCCCTGAAAGAATTCCAGGAAAACACAATCAAACAGTTGAAGGAATTAAAAATGGAAATAGAAGCAATCAAGAAAGAACACATGGAAACAACCCTGGACATAGAAAATCAAAAGAAAAGACAAGGAGCTGTAGATACAAGCTTCACCAACAGAATACAAGAGATGGAAGAGAGAATCTCGGGAGCAGAAGATTCCATAGAAATCATTGACTCAACTGTCAAAGATAATGTAAAGCGGAAAAAGCTACTGGTCCAAAACATACAGGAAATCCAGGACTCAATGAGAAGATCAAACCTAAGGATAATGGGTATAGAAGAGAGTGAAGACTCCCAGCTCAAAGGACCAGTAAATATCTTCAACAAAATCATAGAAGAAAACTTCCCTAACCTAAAAAAAGAGATACCCATATGCATACAAGAAGCCTACAGAACTCCAAATAGATTGGACCAGAAAAGAAACACCTCCTGTCACATAATTGTCAAAACACCAAACGCACAAAATAAAGAAAGAATATTAAAAGCAGTAAGGGAAAAAGGTCAAGTAACATATAAAGGCAGACCTATCAGAATCACACCAGACTTTTCACCAGAAACTATGAAGGCCAGAAGATCCTGGACAGATGTCATACAGACCCTAAGAGAACACAAATGCCAGCCCAGGTTACTGTATCCTGCAAAACTCTCAATTACCATAGATGGAGAAACCAAGATATTCCATGACAAAACCAAATTTATACAATATCTTTCTACAAATCCAGCACTACAAAGGATAATAAAGGGTAAAGCCCAACATAAGGAGGCAAGCTATACCCTAGAAGAAGCAAGAAACTAATCATCTTGGCAACAAAACAAAGAGAATGAAAGCACACAAACATAACCTCACATCCAAATATGAATATAACAGGAAGCAATAATCACTATTCCTTAATATCTCTCAACATCAATGGCCTCAACACCCCAATAAAAAGACATAGATTAACAAACTGGATACACAATGAGGACCCTGCATTCTGCTGCCTACAGGAAACACACCTCAGAGACAAAGACAGACACTACCTCAGAGTGAAAGGCTGGAAAACAACTTTCCAAGCAAATGGTCAGAAGAAGCAAGCTGGAGTAGCCATTCTAATATCAAATAAAATCAATTTTCAATTAAAAGTCATCAAAAAAGATAAGGAAGGACACTTCATCAAAGGAAAAATCCAAGATGAACTCTCAATCCTCATCTTCGGTTGGTTTATATACAAGTGTGCAATTTCTAGGCTTGAAAGTAAAATGATGCTATCTGGTGCTGGATAGAGGAGCCTTATTTTTTATTATGGCAGCTTGCTATTTTTGTAACATGGTGATTTGGTTGAACACAATAAAGTACAGTAGTAACTGATCTCCCCTTCTTCCTGGATGAGTGAGGAGATGATTAAATGTTGATGTCAGCATCCTTGAGCATATTCAGATGAGCTTCTGCTTCTGTTGAAAAGGATGCTGTGTTTGATTGTGGTCCGAAGCTTTGAAGCACTACTTGGCATCTCCTTCCTTGGAGGTCTCACTGTTTAAACATAACAGATTTGATAGCTTGTTGGTAAGGTGAGGTCCAGCTTGTCTCCACTAGGTCATCGTCATGTGAATCCGGTGGTTATACGGTTTTGTTCTAGGGATATTTCATTTTTTTAATAACGGTTTTAGCTGACATTCATGGAGAGAATGAATCCTTAGAACTGTGCCACTAGTGAAAGGAAGTCCTGTTTAGAGTATGTTTCTTTTTTTTTTTTTTTATTATTAACTTGAGTATTTCTTATATACATTTCGAGTGTTATTCCCTTTCCCGGTTTCCGGGCAAACATCCCCCTCCCCCCTCCCCTTCCTTATGGGTGTTCCCCTCCCAACCCTCCCCCCATTGCCGCCCTCCCCCCATAGACTAGTTCACTGTGGGTTCAGTCTTAGCAGGACCCAGGGCTTCCCCTTCCACTGGTGCTCTTACTAGGATATTCATTGCTACCTATGGGGTCAGAGTCCAGGGTCAGTCCATGTATAGTCTTTAGAGTATGTTTCTTTACAAAGCTGTGTCACACCATCCTTTGGGCCCTCTGCTGGAAAAGTAGAATCAAGTCTCAAATAATGCCTTTTAAATTGTATCCTCTAGTATTATAGATGTAGGACAGTACTGTATCATACCTCTGTGGATGTAAAATAGCTTGTACCTGCTTTATGATACGTAGTAGTGACCGTGCTTTATCAGAGCTGTTTTTAATGATGTTGCTCAGAATGTTTTCTTTCCAGATGATGATTGAGAAGCTAATTTAAAAAAAAAAATGGTGCCAGGTACCACAAGAGTAACAGAACTGTGCTGTTTTCTCGGGTTTTGTTTTTTTACTTTTTTTTTTTAATGGAGTGTGCTGGATGTCTCTACAGTTTTGTTCAGATGACTGCAGAACCTGGAAAAGCTGTTGCTGGTGTTGATGCATAACACACTGCTATTATTGGTCTTTTTATATAAATATAAATATATATATACAGATATATAATTTGAATTTTTTGAAACTTTAGCTGTGCTGTCAACTTTGGAAAAAAGTATCCCCGTTTACTGTGTTGAGTTGGCACTGTACAGAAATTAACAGCCATATTGGTCTAGAAATGTTGAACTTAAGTTTTTTCCATTTGTACAGGGGTAACACACTGTATTAAATATGTACGGTCTTATCTACGTGGGTTTGATTACAAAAACTAATAAAGTATTCTCTAAATTTAAAAAAAAAAAAGAATTATCAAAATTTCCTGAGCCGAATCTGAGTAACATGGTGAATTCGGTTAGTTCCCAATAGGCCGCAGTAGTAATAAGTGGAGACAAAAAAAAAAAAAATAGTACGAAAAGAAAATGGGTGCATTTTGCTACAAGTGTGAGTGTACATAAATACACTTATAGAAAGAGTTCTGAATAAAAAATCAAAATAATTTATTTAATTCTTTAAAGAAAATCCGATTACGATTGGTGAATAATGAGAAATAGCATAGACACACAAAAATCCACTTCATTTAATAAAATATAGGCATGCATAGTTCTAAGGCTATATCTGAGAGGCCATATAAATATGTCTGTACGTAGTCTTTTTCTACTCTGCTAGTTCCTAACAATGCTATTTAGCAGCCATCTAGCATAAACTAACAATGAATGCTAGAGTGTAGAATGTGATGATTGGAATTTCAGAACTTGAGTAGAGGTGGGAAGATTATTATTTTAAGGCTAGTCAGCCTGGGCTGTGTAGTAAGATCTAGCTTTGAAGCATCAATGACAGGTTGTGAATTAAGTAAATATATTCATATAAATTATGAAACACACTTGAAAAAACTTCCTTTTATCTAACGTGTATGTGTGTGTGCATGCCTGCATGCATGTATGTGTGTGTGTTTGTGTGTGTGTTGTATACATGTGAGTGAAGGCACATGTGTGCTATGATATGCCTGTGGAAGCAAGGAGGCAACCCGGCATGTTTGTCCTCACCTTCCTCTTTCTTTGAGACAGGATTTGCGATGCATTGCTGTGTGCTCAGGACTGACTAACCTGTGAGTTCCAGGAGATGCTCCTGTCTCTGCCTCTTATGCAACTATGTCCAGGGTGCGTGCATTCCAGGGCTCCAACCCAAGTCTTCACATCTGCACCGCAAATGATTTCATCTCAACCATCTTCCCAGCCCAGGGCTGACTATCCAAAGCCTCACCTTTTGTTTCTGATTACCTTCCCCAAAGGCCAGTAAGAATAACTGATGAATCTGGCATGCATCCACTCACAGCTTCTACGGCAGAATTAGTCTTCCCTCTGCTATCTGGTGCTTTTCTATATTCTCGAATTAGAACAGACGTTGAACACCAAAGAGAGCAGGGCACCCACTAGTTGAAAGAAGGTGATTTTTACAGTGAATTAACTTGTTTTCTTACTTGAGGTGAATACCTGCAATCACTGATTGTCACATGTATCTTTTGTTGTAAAACTGAACTAATTGAAGATGCTGCCCTCCAGGGACCAGCTCATGGCGCAGTGAATGTCGAGAGCCCTCTTCGGTTTAGCATTTTAATTATTCGTAATTATAATTATTTCTGTTTATCGGAGATCTCGGAAAAATAAATCTAGCTTATTAAACAGAATGAGGAGCTGAGTAGCTGGAGTTTTGTTTTGTTACTTACTGAGTTCAGCAGGCCTGGGAGCATGCCAACTTCTCACAAGCACCAAGACTTTGGTTTTCTGACTAATGGGTAAGCAGAGTGGACGTGTGACCCACCCCAAAGTAACTGGGCTCACCTTTTCTTCCTTGATTGCTTTATAATTCTAGGTTCCACAGGTACTACATGGCAGAGGGTTGACAAGAACTCACATAGAAGAATTGTCAATCATTTATGACAATATATTAATCAGTGAATATAAACAAATTCAATAAGGTCCATTGCTAATATTAGTCAAGTTTGTTTTTTAGATCCATGGCTTTTCTTAAAACAACATGTATATTTAACTGTAAATTGTCAGCTGCTAGGAGAAGGAAGAATAGTGTTCTAACACAGAAGACGTGAAACTCAAGAAGGATGACCAAAATGCGAATGCTTCACTTGTTCTTTAAAAGGGGAACAAGAATACCCTTGGGAGGGGATAGGGAGGCAAAGATTAAAACAGACACAGAAGGAACACCCATTCAGAGCCTGCCCCACATGTGGCCCATACATATACAGCCACCAAACTAGATAAGATGGATGAAGCAAAGAAGTGCAAGCTGACAAGAACCTGCACTCCTGACAGGATCCTGATAGATCTCTCCTGAGAGACAAAGCCAAAATACAGCAAATACATAGGCTAATGCCAGCAGCAAATCACTGAACTGAGAACAGGACCCCCGTTGAAGGAATCTTAGAAAGGACTGAAAGAGCTTGAAGGGGCTTGAGACCCCATATGAACAACAATGCCAACCAACCAGAGCTTTCAGGGACTAAGCCACTACTCAAAGACATGGACTGACCCTGGGTTCCAACTGCATAGGTAGCAATGAATATCCTAGTAAGGGCACCAGTGGAAGTGGAAGCCCTTGGTCCTGCCAAGACTGAACCCCCAGTGAACATGGTTGTTGGGGGGAGGGCGGTAATGGGGGAAGCATGGGGAGGGGAACACCCATATAGAAGAGGAGGGGGAAGGGGTTGGAGGATGTTGGCTTGGAAACCTGGAAAGGGAATAACAATTGAAATGTAAATAAGAAATACCCAAGGAGGGAAAAAATAAAAGAGTGTAGCCAGGTAAGCTGATGGTTCTACAATGGCACACCACACATCCAAGAATTTGGGCAGCCTAAATTGGTCTGTATGGATGTTTTGTAAAAATAAAACACAAAGTTGGGTGGGTAGAGAAAGGAGAGTGGACCTGGGAACAGTAGTGGAAGGAGAAGCGAGTATGAGCAAAATCTGTTACAATTAATAGAATAAAACAATCAAAAAGAATTTATAAATGTAGTCTCTCTCTCTCTCTCTCTCTCTCTCTCTGTGTGTGTATGTGTGTGTGCGTGTGTGTGTGTGTGTGTGTGTGTGTGCGCGCGCGCGCTCATGTGTTTCTCTGGATGTATGTTTCCTTTGTGTTTCATATTTATTTAAATATTGTGTATTCAAATAAAGATGGATTTGGGGGCCTCTTTGGAACTTAGTGATGTGTTAGTTTTGTATAATCTATGTACAGATTATGCAGTAACCAGATTTAATAGTTGTCACCCTCAGAAAGTCGTTCAGATATAGTCAGGGATCTAACCCATCCCTGCCTTGTTTGCAGTCTCTCTCATAGAAAACTTTAGTCTCAGATTCAAACATTCACTCTGTAGCTAGAAAATTCCTCAGTCTCCTGGTAGCCTCTAGCCAAAGGTGAGCATGATTGATGTGGAGAGTCATCTGCGTTCTTGAAAGGTCAGCACAAAGATGCAGAAAATGTAGGATTTTTTAAAGAGAGTACATTTAGTTATGCTCACATCAAAACCTCAGTCTCCAGATAGGAAACATAATTCTGCTTAAGAACATTATTTGGAGTATATGTGGGAGTCTCCCACGTTTATCCCCACCTCCAGATCAAGTAAGAATGAGTAATTGTTTATTGTACTCTAGGGTTAAAATGCACATTGCAATTTATGGTTCTTATCAATAAATTGGTTTTTTTAAAAAAAAATAACTAGAATGACCATGGCAGAAACGTTGTCTACCATCAAAACTGTGTCTCTTTCCACAAATGTGTGTGTGTGTGTGTGTGTGTGTGTGTAAACACAGCTACTAGAGGAAAGGATTTTAAAATCGAACTGTAATAATCATTTCCCAGGTGCTTACAAAGGAGGAACGGGACAACCAGGAAGTGAAACGAGGCCATGAGACAACCACTAGCCAGATAATCCTGTCTGGAGTAACTGAGGCGTGTCTGAATGTAGGTATGTGTATGGAGGGCCTCCCTCTAACCTTCTCCACTTCCGCTCACATATGGCCATCCTCACCGGCTGCCCCACCAGCACTCTGAACAGTACTTCAACAATGCTTGCCTGCACACAGAAGTGTCTATGCAGAACCTCTCAGTGGGTGTTCAGTACGAGGTCTTCCCTGGTCTTTTGAGCTATTCTACAGTATGATTGTCAATCTCTTCTCACTCTCTAGTTTCAATATTCCCATTTCCTCCTTGCTGAAAACTATCATTACTTCTTTGAATATAGAAAGCCTTTGTCTTTGATGTCTGTACTAGCTAGACAATATTCCCAAGTAACTCTTTCCTTGTCTTATGATAGGGAAGATGAACAGACTAAGAGCGGACATATTTTAAGTAGATATGTTTGCTCACTCATTCAGCCATTTTCTCTTTGGACCATGTTAAGGGTATATGGTAAAACATTCTATTCTTTAATTTTCTGGTCTCCAAGAACAGGGATAATAAGAGTGTTGGCAAGCTTTTACCATTGGGACAGATACCAGAGATAAACAACTTCAAAGAGAAAGTTTGATTTTTAGCTCACAGTCTCAGTGATTATGGGTCATGGTCAGTTGACTCCTTGTTTCCGAGTTGGTGAAGATTACTATGGTGGAAGGGCTTGGTGAGGAAACATTTAGCAACTCACGGCAGGCAGAAAACAAAGCATGGGAGGATGGGTCCAGGACAAGATGAATCCTTTAAAGACACATGTCCACAACCTCCTTTCCCCAGCCTGTCTCTACTTTCCAACATGTTTCAACAATTATATCATACTATTAATCCAGTGAAGGATTTAGTCATGGTTGAGTGAAAACTTACACAGTCTATTCATTTCAAAGTGCTGAGACCTTCCTACGGAGAGCAAGCCTCAACCCGTGAGCCTTGACGAGCCACATCCTATTAAAAAATAAAAGACAAATTCTATGCATATTGTTGGATTGCTCCTAAGACTAAGTAAGGTAAAATAGGGAGAGAGATTAAAAGTAGAACGGCCAAATAGTTGTGAGTAAGATAAATACCGATGCAGTTAAGTCCGCAAATGGTCAAACTCATGGGAGGCAATGGTCAAGATATTAAACGCGAGAAAGAAAACAAAGATCAAAGAAACAGAAATAGCCTACTGTGTTGAGCACACTGAGAGCAGAAATAGTAACAGGCCAGTGTAGGGTTTTGGGATCCTGTGTCTGCTCTGCCACAGGGTATGGCTGCTTGGGGAGAGGCAGGAATGGGAAGTTGACCTTGCTTACCACACACCATTGCCAGGCAGGGGTCGGGCTGGAGGGAAGTCCCGGGACACCGCTCCAGGGTGGGTACAGTCTGAGGCAATGGACAGATGGAGCAGGCTCGAGGTCTCCCTAGACTTAGGCCAGGAATGGAGAAATCTGGTTCTCAGGTTCTCGGTCATCCAGGCACCACTGGAAGCCGCAGAAGAGCTGAGAATGGAGTGGGGTTCCACGGGCTGGATCAAGCCCAGGGCCGAGGCGGGTAAGGGGGAGCTCCAGCGGCTGGTCGAGGGGAGAGTTTTTGGCTTTGGAGGCTTGATCTTGGCTTAGCATGACAGCTGCAGGCTTGGGTTTAGATTGGCTTGGCTTTGGCTGTGAGCACAGAGAGGTGTTCTACTGCAGATTAGATGGCTCTGTAGGTGAAGGCCTTCTCCATGGCTCCCCGCTGCTGATCCCAATAAAAAGGAGGCAGTCTATGGTTTTAAGGCATTTTATTGTCCTGGTGAAAAGTGGATGAATAAAACCATACCCCAGTTCTCAAAGTAGGCCTCAGGTTAAATACAGTGAGGGAGGATTGTCTGGGAAGGAAAGTTAATTGGCTAAGCCTTCAGGCCTTTCGGTAACTCATTAGAATGGAGATCTGTCTTGAGCCTACTTGACCTGTAGAGGGGCTTGGAACTTTGTCTTTACATGACTGATGGGCACAAATCTGTGGAGGGCTGGAGCTAATGGCAGGGACCTGATGATCAGGTATCATGCAAAGCTCCTACTGTCCCTTCAGGGTACCAGGGTTTCTAGCCTTAGCTCAACACGAAATCAAGCTGCTTTTCCTTTCTTTTCTTTTTTTCTTATTTATTTATTTTTATTGGATATTTTTTATTTACATTTCAAAAGTTATCCCCCTTCCCGGTTTCCTGTCCACAAACCCCCTACCTCATTCCCCCTCCCCCTGCTTCTATAAGAGATTTCCCCTCCTTCCCACCTTCCCACCATGACATTCCCCTATCCGGGGGGAGGGGGTGCCAACCTTTGACAGGACCAAGGGCTTCTCCCCCAGTTGGTACCCAACAAGGCCATCCTCTGCTACGTATGCAGCTGCAGCCATGGGTCTGTCCATGTGTACTCTTTGGGTGGTGGTTTAGTCCCCGGGAGCTCTGGTTGGTTGTTCTTATGGGGTTCCAAACCCCTTCAGCTCTTTTAATATTTTATCTAATTAGTCCTATGGGGAGCCAGTTCTCAGTTCAATGGTTGGCTACGAATGTCCGTCTCTGTATTGGTCATGCTGTGGCAGAGCCTCTCAGGAGACAGCTATATCAGGGTCCTGTCAGCATGCACTTCTTGGCATCAGCAATAGTGTCTGGGTTTGGTGGCTGGATGTATATGGGCTGTATATGTAGGTAGGGCAGGCTCTGGATGGCCTTACCTTCAGTCTCTGCTTCAAACTTAGTCTCTGTATTTCTTCCTATGAATATTTTTGTTCCCCCATCTAGGAAGGACTGAAGCACCCTCACTTTGGTCATCCTTCTTGAGCTTCATGTGGTCTGTGGATTGTATCTTGGGTAATCCCAGTTTTGGGGCTAATATCCACTTATCAGTGAGTGCATACCATGTGTGTTTTTCTGTGACTGGGTTACCTCACTCAGGATGATATTTTCTAGTTCCATCCACTTGCCTAAGAATTTCATGAAATCATTGTTTTTAATAGGTGAGTAATATTCCATTGTGTAAATGTACCACATTTTCTGTATTCATTTCTCGGTTGAGGGACATCTGGGTTCTTTCCAACTACTGATTATTATAGATAAGACTGCTATAAACATAGTGGAGCATGTGTCCTTGTTATATGTTAGAGCATCTTTCGGGTATATGCCCAGGCGCAGTATACCTGGGTCCTCAGGTAGTGGAATGTCCAATTTTCTGAGTAATCTCCAGATTGATTTCCAGAATGGTTGTACCAGTCTGCAATCCCACCAACAATGGAGGAGTGTTCCTCTTTCTCCACATCCTCACCAGCATCTGCTGTCACCTGAGTTTTTATCTTAGCCATCTGACTGGTGTGAGGTGGAATCTCAGGGTTGTTTTAATTTGCATTTTCCTGATGACTAAGGATGTTGAACATTTCTTCAGATGCTTCTCATGCATTCGATATTACTCAGATGAGAATTCTTTGTTTAGCTCTGTACCCCATTTTTAATAGGGTTATTTGATTCTCTGGAGTCTAACTTCATGAGTTCTTTGTATAAATTGGATATTAGCCCTCTATCAGATGTAGGATTGGTAAAGATATTTACCGATCTGTTGGTTGCCGTTTAGTCCTATTGACAATGTCCTTTACCTTATAGAAACTTTGCAACTTTATGAGGTCCCATTTGTTGATTCTTGATCTTAGAGCATAAGCCATTGGTGTTCTATTCAAAAAAATTTCCCCAGTGCCCAAGTGTTCGAGGCTCTTCCCCACTTTTTCTTCTATTAGTTTGAGTGTATCTGGTTTTATGAGGAGGTCCTTCATCCACTTGGACTTGAGCTTTGTACAGGGTGATAAGATTAGATCAATTTGCATTCTTCTACATGCTGACCACCAGTTGAACCAGCACCAGTATGTTGAAAATGCTATCTTTTTTCCACTGGATGGTTTTACCTCCTTTGTCAAAGAACAAGTGATCATAGGTATGTGGATTCATTTCTGGGTCTTCAATTCTGTTCCACTGATCTACCTGCCTGTCTCTGTACCAATATCATCCAGTTTTTATCACTATCGATCTATAATACAACTTGAGGTCAAGGATGGTGACTTCCCCAGAAGATTTTTTATTGTTGAGGATAGGTTTTGCTATCCTTTGTTGTTGTTGTTGTTGTTGCTTGGGTTTTTTTTTTTTGTTATTCCAAATAAATTTGTAAATTGTGCTTTCTAATTCTATGAAGAATTGAGATGGAATTTTGATGGGGATTGCATTGAATTTGCAGATTGCTTTTGGCAAGATGGCCATTTTGACAATATTAATCCTGTCAATGCATGAGCATGGGAGATCTTTCCATCTTCTGAGATCTTCAATTTCTTTCTTCAGAGATTTGAAGTTCTTGTCATACAGATTATTCACTTGCTTGGTTAGAGTCACACCAAAGTATTTTATATTATTTGTGACTATTGTGAAGGGTGTTATTTCCCTAATTTTTTTCTCAGCCTGTTTATCCTTTGAGAAAAGGTAGGCTACTGATTTGTTTGAGTTGATTTTATATCCAGCCACTTTGTTGAAGTTGTTCATCAGGTTTGGGAGTCTCTGGTAGAATTTTTGGCATCACTTAAGTATACTATTATATCATCTGTGAATAGTCACATTTTGACTTTTTCCTTTCCTATTTGTATCCTTTTGACCTCCTTTTGTTTTCTGATTGCTCTGGTTAGGACTTGGAGTACTACATTGAATAGGTAGGGAGAGAGTGGACAGCTTCTTCTAGTCCTTGATTTTAGTGGGATTGCTTCAAGTTTCTCTCCATTTAGTTTGATGTTGGCTACTGGCTTGCTGTGTATTGCTTTTACTATGTTTAGGTATGGGCCTTGAATTCCTGACCTTCCCAAGACTTCACATAAAGGGGCACTGATTTTTGTCAAATGCTTTATGAGCATCTAATGAGATGACAAAAACTTTTTTCTTTGAGTTTGTTTATATAATGGATTTCATTGATGGATTTCCGTATATTGCATCCCTGGGATGAAGCCTACTTGATTATGATAGATGATCAGCTTGATGTGTTCTTTGATTCAGTTTGCAAGAATTTTATTGAGTATTTTTGCATCAATATTCATGAGGGAAATTAGTCTGAAGTTCTCTTTCTTTGTTGGGTCTTTGTGTAGTTTTGGTATAAGAGTAATTGTGGCCGGGCGCGGTGGCGCACGCCTGTAGTCCCAGCTACTCGGGAGGCTGAGACAGGAGGATCGCTTGAGTCCAGGAGTTCTGGGCTGTAGTGCGCTATGCCGATCGGGTGTCCGCACTAAGTTCGGCATCAATATGGTGACCTCCCGGGAGCGGGGGACCACCAGGTTGCCTAAGGAGGGGTGAACCGGCCCAGGTCGGAAACGGAGCAGGTCAAGAGTAATTGTGGCTTCATAGAAGGTATTCGGTAGTGCTCCATCTGTTTCAATTTTGTGGAATAGTTTGGATAGTATTGGTATTTGGTGATCTATGAAGGTCTGATAGAATTCTCCACTAAACCCATCTGGTCCTGTGCCTTTTTTGATTGGGAAACTTTTAATGACTGCTTCTATTTCTTTAGGAGTAATGGGACTGTTTAGATGGTTGATCTGATCCTGATTTAACTTTGGTACCTGGTATCTGTCTAGAAAACTGTCCACTTCATCCAGAATGTCCCATTTTATTGAGTATAGGCTTTTGTCATAAGATCTGATGATTTTTTTTTTATTAACTTGAGTATTTCTTATATACATTTCGAGTGTTATTCCCTTTCCCGGTTTCCGGGCAAACATCCCCCTCCCCCCTCCCCTTCCTTATGGGTGTTCCCATCCCAACCCTCCCCCCATTGCCGCCCTCCCCCCACCAGTCTAGTTCACTGGGGGTTCAGTCTTAGCAGGACCCAGGGCTTCCCCTTCCACTGGTGCTCTTACTAGGATATTCATTCCTACCTATGGGGTCAGAGTCCAGGGTCAGTCCATGTATAGTCTTTAGGTAGTGGCTTAGTCCCTGGAAGCTCTGATTGCTTGGCATTGTTGTACTTTTGGGGTCTCGAGCCCCTTCAAGCTCTTCCAGTTCTTTCTCTGATTCCTTCAATAGGGGACCTATTCTCAGTTCAGTGGTTTGCTGCTGGCATTCGCCTCTGTATTTGCTGTATTGTGGCTGTGTCTCTCAGGAGAGATCTACATCCGGCTCCTGTCGGTCTGCACTTCTTTGCTTCATCCATCTTGTCTAATTGGGTGGCTGTATATGTATGGGCCACATGTGGGGCAGGCTCTGAATGGGTGTTCCTTCAGTCTCTGTTTTAATCTTTGCCTCTCCCTTCCCTGCCAAGGGTATTCTTTTTCCTCATTTAAAGAAGGAGTGAAGCATTCACATTTTGATCATCCGTTTTGAGTTTCGTTTGTTCTAGGGATCTAGGGTAATTCAAGCATTTGGGCTAATAGCCACTTATCAATGAGTGCATACCATGTATGTCTTTCTGTGATTGGGTTAGCTCACTCAGGATGATATTTTCCAGTTCCAACCATTTGCCTACGAATTTCATAAACTCGTTGTTTTTGATAGCTGAGTAATATTCCATTGTGTAGATGTACCACATTTTCTGTATCCATTCCTCTGTTGAAGGGCATCTGGGTTCTTTCCAGTTTCTGGCTATTATAAATAAGGCTGCGATGAACATAGTGGAGCACGTGTCTCTTTTATATGTTGAGGCATCTTTTGGGTATATGCCCAAGAGAGGTATAGCTGGATCCTCAGGCAGTTCAATGTCCAATTTTCTGAGGAACCTCCAGATTGATTTCCAGAATGGTTGTACCAGTCTGCAATCCCACCAACAATGGAGGAGTGTTCCTCTTTCTCCACATCCTCACCAGCATCTGCTGTCACCTGAGTTTTTATCTTAGCCATCTGACTGGTGTGAGGTGGAATCTCAGGGTTGTTTTAATTTGCATTTTCCTGATGACTAAGGATGTTGAACATTTCTTCAGATGCTTCTCATGCATTCGATATTACTCAGATGAGAATTCTTTGTTTAGCTCTGTACCCCATTTTTAATAGGGTTATTTGATTCTCTGGAGTCTAACTTCATGAGTTCTTTGTATAAATTGGATATTAGCCCTCTATCAGATGTAGGATTGGTAAAGATATTTACCGATCTGTTGGTTGCCGTTTAGTCCTATTGACAATGTCCTTTACCTTATAGAAACTTTGCAACTTTATGAGGTCCCATTTGTTGATTCTTGATCTTAGAGCATAAGCCATTGGTGTTCTATTCAAAAAAATTTCCCCAGTGCCCAAGTGTTCGAGGCTCTTCCCCACTTTTTCTTCTATTAGTTTGAGTGTATCTGGTTTTATGAGGAGGTCCTTCATCCACTTGGACTTGAGCTTTGTACAGGGTGATAAGATTAGATCAATTTGCATTCTTCTACATGCTGACCACCAGTTGAACCAGCACCAGTATGTTGAAAATGCTATCTTTTTTCCACTGGATGGTTTTACCTCCTTTGTCAAAGAACAAGTGATCATAGGTATGTGGATTCATTTCTGGGTCTTCAATTCTGTTCCACTGATCTACCTGCCTGTCTCTGTACCAATATCATCCAGTTTTTATCACTATCGATCTATAATACAACTTGAGGTCAAGGATGGTGACTTCCCCAGAAGATTTTTTATTGTTGAGGATAGGTTTTGCTATCCTTTGTTGTTGTTGTTGTTGTTGCTTGGGTTTTTTTTTTTTGTTATTCCAAATAAATTTGTAAATTGTGCTTTCTAATTCTATGAAGAATTGAGATGGAATTTTGATGGGGATTGCATTGAATTTGCAGATTGCTTTTGGCAAGATGGCCATTTTGACAATATTAATCCTGTCAATGCATGAGCATGGGAGATCTTTCCATCTTCTGAGATCTTCAATTTCTTTCTTCAGAGATTTGAAGTTCTTGTCATACAGATTATTCACTTGCTTGGTTAGAGTCACACCAAAGTATTTTATATTATTTGTGACTATTGTGAAGGGTGTTATTTCCCTAATTTTTTTCTCAGCCTGTTTATCCTTTGAGAAAAGGTAGGCTACTGATTTGTTTGAGTTGATTTTATATCCAGCCACTTTGTTGAAGTTGTTCATCAGGTTTGGGAGTCTCTGGTAGAATTTTTGGCATCACTTAAGTATACTATTATATCATCTGTGAATAGTCACATTTTGACTTTTTCCTTTCCTATTTGTATCCTTTTGACCTCCTTTTGTTTTCTGATTGCTCTGGTTAGGACTTGGAGTACTACATTGAATAGGTAGGGAGAGAGTGGACAGCTTCTTCTAGTCCTTGATTTTAGTGGGATTGCTTCAAGTTTCTCTCCATTTAGTTTGATGTTGGCTACTGGCTTGCTGTGTATTGCTTTTACTATGTTTAGGTATGGGCCTTGAATTCCTGACCTTCCCAAGACTTCACATAAAGGGGCACTGATTTTTGTCAAATGCTTTATGAGCATCTAATGAGATGACAAAAACTTTTTTCTTTGAGTTTGTTTATATAATGGATTTCATTGATGGATTTCCGTATATTGCATCCCTGGGATGAAGCCTACTTGATTATGATAGATGATCAGCTTGATGTGTTCTTTGATTCAGTTTGCAAGAATTTTATTGAGTATTTTTGCATCAATATTCATGAGGGAAATTAGTCTGAAGTTCTCTTTCTTTGTTGGGTCTTTGTGTAGTTTTGGTATAAGAGTAATTGTGGCCGGGCGCGGTGGCGCACGCCTGTAGTCCCAGCTACTCGGGAGGCTGAGACAGGAGGATCGCTTGAGTCCAGGAGTTCTGGGCTGTAGTGCGCTATGCCGATCGGGTGTCCGCACTAAGTTCGGCATCAATATGGTGACCTCCCGGGAGCGGGGGACCACCAGGTTGCCTAAGGAGGGGTGAACCGGCCCAGGTCGGAAACGGAGCAGGTCAAGAGTAATTGTGGCTTCATAGAAGGTATTCGGTAGTGCTCCATCTGTTTCAATTTTGTGGAATAGTTTGGATAGTATTGGTATTTGGTGATCTATGAAGGTCTGATAGAATTCTCCACTAAACCCATCTGGTCCTGTGCCTTTTTTGATTGGGAAACTTTTAATGACTGCTTCTATTTCTTTAGGAGTAATGGGACTGTTTAGATGGTTGATCTGATCCTGATTTAACTTTGGTACCTGGTATCTGTCTAGAAAACTGTCCACTTCATCCAGAATGTCCCATTTTATTGAGTATAGGCTTTTGTCATAAGATCTGATGATTTTTTTTTTATTAACTTGAGTATTTCTTATATACATTTCGAGTGTTATTCCCTTTCCCGGTTTCCGGGCAAACATCCCCCTCCCCCCTCCCCTTCCTTATGGGTGTTCCCATCCCAACCCTCCCCCCATTGCCGCCCTCCCCCCACCAGTCTAGTTCACTGGGGGTTCAGTCTTAGCAGGACCCAGGGCTTCCCCTTCCACTGGTGCTCTTACTAGGATATTCATTCCTACCTATGGGGTCAGAGTCCAGGGTCAGTCCATGTATAGTCTTTAGGTAGTGGCTTAGTCCCTGGAAGCTCTGATTGCTTGGCATTGTTGTACTTTTGGGGTCTCGAGCCCCTTCAAGCTCTTCCAGTTCTTTCTCTGATTCCTTCAATAGGGGACCTATTCTCAGTTCAGTGGTTTGCTGCTGGCATTCGCCTCTGTATTTGCTGTATTGTGGCTGTGTCTCTCAGGAGAGATCTACATCCGGCTCCTGTCGGTCTGCACTTCTTTGCTTCATCCATCTTGTCTAATTGGGTGGCTGTATATGTATGGGCCACATGTGGGGCAGGCTCTGAATGGGTGTTCCTTCAGTCTCTGTTTTAATCTTTGCCTCTCCCTTCCCTGCCAAGGGTATTCTTTTTCCTCATTTAAAGAAGGAGTGAAGCATTCACATTTTGATCATCCGTTTTGAGTTTCGTTTGTTCTAGGGATCTAGGGTAATTCAAGCATTTGGGCTAATAGCCACTTATCAATGAGTGCATACCATGTATGTCTTTCTGTGATTGGGTTAGCTCACTCAGGATGATATTTTCCAGTTCCAACCATTTGCCTACGAATTTCATAAACTCGTTGTTTTTGATAGCTGAGTAATATTCCATTGTGTAGATGTACCACATTTTCTGTATCCATTCCTCTGTTGAAGGGCATCTGGGTTCTTTCCAGTTTCTGGCTATTATAAATAAGGCTGCGATGAACATAGTGGAGCACGTGTCTCTTTTATATGTTGAGGCATCTTTTGGGTATATGCCCAAGAGAGGTATAGCTGGATCCTCAGGCAGTTCAATGTCCAATTTTCTGAGGAACCTCCAGACTGATTTCCAGAATGGTTTTACCAGTCTGCAATCCCACCAACAATGGAGGAGTGTTCCTCTTTCTCCACATCCTTGCCAGCATCTGCTGTCACCTGAGTTTTTGATCTTAGCCATTCTCACTGGTGTGAGGTGAAATCTCAGGGTTGTTTTGATTTGCATTTCCCTTATGACTAAAGATGTTGAACATTTCTTTAGGTGTTTCTCGGCCATTCGGCATTCCTCAGCTGTGAATTCTTTGTTTAGCTCTGAACCCCATTTTTTAATAGGGTTATTTGTTTCCCTGCGGTCTAACTTCTTGAGTTCTTTGTATATTTTGGATATAAGGCCTCTATCTGTTGTAGGATTGGTAAAGATCTTTTCCCAATCTGTTGGTTGCCGTTTTGTCCTAACCACAGTGTCCTTTGCCTTACAGAAGCTTTGCAGTTTTATGAGATCCCATTTGTCGATTCTTGATCTTAGAGCATAAGCCATTGGTGTTTTGTTCAGGAAATTTTTTCCAGTGCCCATGTGTTCCAGATGCTTCCCTAGTTTTTCTTCTATTAGTTTGAGTGTGTCTGGTTTGATGTGGAGGTCCTTGATCCACTTGGACTTAAGCTTTGTACAGGGTGATAAGCATGGATCGATCTGCATTCTTCTACATGTTGCCCTCCAGTTGAACCAGCACCATTTGCTGAAAATGCTATCTTTTTTCCATTGGAGGGTTTTGGCTCCTTTGTCAAAAATCAAGTGACCATAGGTGTGTGGGTTCATTTCTGGGTCTTCAATTCTATTCCATTGGTCTATCTGTCTGTCTCTGTACCAATACCATGCAGTTTTTATCACTATTGCTCTGTAATACTGCTTGAGTTCAGGGATAGTGATTCCCCCTGAAGTCCTTTTATTGTTGAGGATAGCTTTAGCTATCCTGGGTTTTTTGTTATTCCAGATGAATTTGCAAATTGTTCTGTCTAACTCTTTGAAGAATTGGATTGGTATTTTGATGGGGATTGCATTGAATCTGTAGATTGCTTTTGGTAAAATGGCCATTTTTACTATATTAATCCTGCCAATCCATGAGCATGGGAGATCTTTCCATCTTCTGAGGTCTTCTTCAATTTCTTTCCTCAGTGTCTTGAAGTTCTTATTGTACAGATCTTTTACTTGCTTGGTTAAAGTCACACCGAGGTACTTTATATTATTTGGGTCTATTATGAAGGGTGTCGTTTCCCTAATTTCTTTCTCGGCTTGTTTCTCTTTTGTATAGAGGAAGGCAACTGATTTATTTGAGTTAATTTTATACCCAGCCACTTTGCTGAAGTTGTTTATCAGCTTTAGTAGTTCTCTGGTGGAACTTTTGGGATCACTTAAATATACTATCATGTCATCTGCAAATAGTGATATTTTGACCTCTTCTTTTCCGATCTGTATCCCCTTGATCTCCTTTTGTTGTCTGATTGCTCTGGCTAGAACTTCAAGAACTATATTGAATAAGTAGGGAGAGAGTGGGCAGCCTTGTCTAGTCCCTGATTTTAGTGGGATTGCTTCAAGTTTCTCTCCATTTAGTTTAATGTTAGCAACTGGTTTGCTGTATATGGCTTTTACTATGTTTAGGTATGGGCCTTGAATTCCTATTCTTTCCAGGACTTTTATCATGAAGGGGTGTTGAATTTTGTCAAATGCTTTCTCAGCATCTAATGAAATGATCATGTGGTTCTGTTCTTTCAGTTTGTTTATATAATGGATCACGTTGATGGTTTTCCGTATATTAAACCATCCCTGCATGCCTGGGATGAAGCCTACTTGATCATGGTGGATGATTGTTTTGATGTGCTCTTGAATTCGGTTTGCCAGAATTTTATTGAGTATTTTTGCGTCGATATTCATAAGGGAAATTGGTCTGAAGTTCTCTTTCTTTGTTGTGTCTTTGTGTGGTTTAGGTATAAGAGTAATTGTGGCTTCGTAGAAGGAATTCGGTAGGGCTCCATCTGTTTCAATTTTGTGGAATAGTTTGGATAATATTGGTATGAGGTCTTCTATGAAGGTTTGATAGAATTCTGCACTAAACCCGTCTGAACCTGGGCTCTTTTTGGTTGGGAGACCTTTAATGACTGCTTCTATTTCCTTAGGAGTTATGGGGTTGTTTAACTGGTTTATCTGTTCCTGATTTAACTTCGGTACCTGGTATCTGTCTAGGAAATTGTCCATTTCCTGAAGATTTTCAAATTTTGTTGAATATAGGTTTTTATAGTAAGATCTGATGATTTTTTGAATTTCCTCTGAATCTGTAGTTATGTCTCCCTTTTCATTTCTGATTTTGTTAATTTGGACGCACTCTCTGTGTCCTCTCGTTAGTCTGGCTAAGGGTTTATCTATCTTGTTGATTTTCTCAAAGAACCAACTTTTGGTTCTGTTGATTCTTTCTATGGTCCTTTTTGTTTCTACTTGGTTGATTTCAGCTCTGAGTTTGATTATTTCCTGCCTTCTACTCCTCCTGGGTGTATTTGCTTCTTTTTGTTCTAGAGCTTTTAGGTGTGCTGTCAAACTGCTGACATATGCTCTTTCCTGTTTCTTTCTGCAGGCACTCAGCGCTATGAGTTTTCCTCTTAGCACAGCTTTCATTGTGTCCCATAAGTTTGAGTATGTTGTATCTTCATTTTCATTAAATTCTAAAAAGTTTTTAATTTCTTTCTTTATTTCTTCCTTGACCAGGTTATCATTGAGTAGAGCATTGTTCAATTTCCACGTATATGTGGGCATTCTTCCCTTATTGTTATTGAAGACCAGTTTTAGGCCGTGGTGGTCCGATAGCACGCATGGGATTATTTCTATCTTTCTGTACCTGTTGAGGCCCGTTTTTTGACCAATTATATGGTCAATTTTGGAGAAAGTACCATGAGGAGCTGAGAAGAAGGTATATCCTTTTGCTTTAGGATAGAATGTTCTATAAATATCCGTTAAGTCCATTTGGCTCATGACTTCTCTTAGTCTGTCTACATTACTGTTTAATTTCTGTTTCCATGATCTGTCCATTGATGAGAGTGGGGTGTTGAAATCTCCCACTATTATTGTGTGAGGTGCAATGTGTGTTTTGAGCTTTAGTAAGGTTTCTTTTACGTATGTAGGTGCCCTTGTATTTGGGGCATAGATATTTAGGATTGAGAGTTCATCTTGGTGGATTTTTCCTTTGATGAATATGAAGTGTCCTTCCTTATCTTTTTTGATGACTTTTAGGTGGAAATTGATTTTATTTGATATTAGAATGGCTACTCCAGCTTGCTTCTTCTGACCATTTGCTTGGAAAGTTGTTTTCCAGCCTTTCACTCTGAGGTAGTGTCTGTCTTTGTCTCTGAGGTGTGTTTCCTGTAGGCAGCAGAATGCAGGGTCCTTGTTGCGTATCCAGTTTGTTAATCTATGTCTTTTTATTGGGGAGTTGAGGCCATTGATATTGAGAGATATTAAGGAATAGTGATTATTGTTTCCCTTTATATTCATATTTGGATGTGAGGTTATGTTTGTGTGCTTTCATTCTCTTTGTTTTGTTGCCAAGACGATTAGTTTCTTGCTTCTTCTAGGGTATAGCTTGCCTCCTTATGTTGGGCTTTACCATTTATTATCCTTTGTAGTGCTGGATTTGTAGAAAGATATTGTGTAAATTTGGCTTTGTCATGGAATATCTTGGTTTCTCCATCAATGTTAATTGAGAGTTTTGCTGGATACAGTAACCTGGGCTGGCATTTGTGTTCTCTTAGGGTCTGTATAACATCAGTCCAGGATCTTCTGGCCTTCATAGTTTCTGGCGAGAAGTCTGGTGTGATTCTGATAGGTCTCCCTTTATATGTTACTTGACCTTTTTCCCTTACTGCTTTTAATATTCTTTCTTTATTTTGTGCGTTTGGTGTTTTGACAATTATGTGACGGGAGGTGTTTCTTTTCTGGTCCAATCTATTTGGAGTTCTGTAGGCTTCTTGTATGTCTATGGGTATCTCTTTTTTTAGGTTAGGGAAGTTTTCTTCTATGATTTTGTTGAAGATATTTACTGGTCCTTTGAGCTGGGAGTCTTCACTCTCTTCTATACCTATTATCCTTAGGTTTGATCTTCTCATTGAGTCCTGGATTTCCTGTATGTTTTGGACCAGTAGCTTTTTCCGCTTTACATTATCTTTGACAGTTGAGTCAATGATTTCTATGGAATCTTCTGCTCCTGAGATTCTCTCTTCCATCTCTTGTATTCTGTTGGTGAAGCTTGTATCTACAGCTCCTTGTCTCTTCTTTTGGTTTTCTATATCCAGGGTTGTTTCCATGTGTTCTTTCTTGATTGCTTCTATTTCCATTTTTAATTCCTTCAACTGTTTGTTTGTGTTTTCCTGGAATTCTTTCAGGGATTTTTGCGATTCCTCTCTGTAGGCTTTTACTTGTTTATTAATGTTTTCCTGTGCTTCCCTAAGTGTGTTCATGTCTTTCTTGAAGTCCTCCAGCATCATGATCAAATATGATTTTGAAACTAGATCTTGCTTTTCTGGTGTGTTTGGATATTCCGTGTTTGCTTTGGTGGGAGAATTGGGCTCCGATGATGGCATGTAGTCTTGGTTTCTGTTGCTTGGGTTCCTGCGCTTGCCTCTCGCCATCAGATTATCTCTAGTGTTACTTTGTTCTGCTATTTCTGACAGTGGCTAGACTGTCCTATAAGCCTGTGTGTCAGGAGTGCTGTAGACCTGTTTTCCTCTCTTTCAGTCAGTTATGGGGACAGAGTGTTCTGCTTTCGGGCGTGTAGTTTTTCCTCTCTACAGGTCTTCAGCTGTTCCTGTGGGCCTGTGTCTTGAGTTCACCAGGCAGCTTTCTTGCAGCAGAAAATTTGGTCTTACCTGTGGTCCTGAGGCTCAAGTTCGCTCATGGGGTGCTGCCCACGGGCTCTCTGCAGCGGCAGCAACCAGGAAGACCTGTGCCGCCCCTTCCGGGAGCTTCAGTGCACCAGGGTTCCAGATGGTCTTTGGCTTTTTCCTCTGGCGTCCGAGATGTGTGTGCAGGGAGCAGTCTCTTCTGGTTTCCCAGGCTTGTCTGCCTCTCTGAAGGTTTAGCTCTCCCTCCCACGGGATTTGGGTGCAGAGAACTGTTTATCCGGTCTGTTTCTTTCAGGTTCCGGCGGTGTCTCAGGCCCAGAGGTCCTGCCGCTCCTGGGCCCTCCCCCACGGGAGCCCAGAGGCCTTATACAGTTTCCTCTTGGGCCAGGGATGTGGGCAGGGGTGAGCAGTGTTGGTGGTCTCTTCCGCTCTGCAGTCTCAGGAGTGCCCACCTGACCAGGCGGTTGGGTCTCTCTCTCACCGGGTCTGGGAGCAGAGAGCTGCTGCGGGCCGGGATCCGCGGGTGTGGGACTTCCGCTAAACACAGAACGTGCCCGGTCCTAGAGAAATTCTGCTTCCGTGTGTCCCAAGCTCACCAGGCAGCTTTCGTGCAGCAGAAATTTTGGTCTTACCTGTGGTCCCGAGGCTCAGGTTCGCTCGTGGGGTGCTGCCCAGGGGCTCTCTGCAGCGGCAGCAACCAGGAAGACCTGTGCCGCCCCTTCCGGGAGCTTCAGTGCACCAGGGTTCCAGATGGTCTTTGGCTTTTTCCTCTGGCGTCCGAGATGTGTGTGCAGGGAGCAGTCTCTTCTGGTTTCCCAGGCTTGTCTGCCTCTCTGAAGGTTTAGCTCTCCCTCCCACGGGATTTGGGTGCAGAGAACTGTTTATCCGGTCTGTTTCTTTCAGGTTCCGGTGGTGTCTCCGATTTTTTTAATTCCCTCAGTTTCTGTTGTTATGTGTCCCTTTTCATTTCTGACTTTGTTAATTTGGATACTGTCTCTGTGTACTCTGGTTAGTTTGTCTAAGGGTTTATGTATCTTGTTGATTTTCTCAAAGAACCAGCTCCTGGTTTTATTGATTCTTTGTAAAGTTCTTTCTGTTTCTACTTGGTTGATTTCAGCCAAGTTTGATTATTTTCTGCCATCTACCCTTCTTGTGTGTATATGTTTCTTTATGTTCTAAAGCTTTTAGGTGTGTTGTCAAGCTGCTAGTGGCTCTCTCCAGTTTCTTTTTGGAGCTCTGAGTTTTCCTCTTAGCATTGCTTTCATTGTGCCCCATAAGTTTGGGTATGTTGTACCTTCATTTTCATTAAATTCTAAAAGTCTTTAATTCCTTTCTTTATTTCTTCCTTGACCAGGTTATCATTGAGTAGAGCATTGTTCAGCTTCCATGTGTATATGGGCTTTCTGTTGGTTGCTTTCTGTTGGTTGCTTTCTTTCTTTCTTTCTTTCTTTCTTTCCTTCTTTTGTTTTTTGAAGACCAACCTTAGTGCATGATGATCTAACAGAATGCATGGAATTATTTAAATATTCTTATATCTGTTGAGGACTGTTTTGTGACCGAGTATATGATCAGTTTTGGAGACAGTACCATGAGGTACTGAAAAGAAGGTATATTCTTTTGTTTGAGGATGAAATGCTCTATAGATATCTGTTAAATCCATTTGCTTCATAACTTATGTTAGTTTCTCTGTGTCTCTGTTAATTTCTGTTTCCATGATCTCTCCATTGATCAAAGTGGGGTGTTGAAGTCTCCTACTATTATTGTGTGCAATGCAAGGTGTGCTTTAAGCTTTAGTAAGGTTTCTTTTATGAATGTAGATTCCCAGGCTGCTTTCCATGGTCTCACAGGCCAGTACCAGTGCCCATCCAATGCTGCGCATTTATCAGTGCTTAAATATCAGAAACCCACAATATTTAGTGGGGCTTTGTTTGTTTGGTTATTCGTGTTTTAAAATGTAACTGCATGGCCATAATCAGTAGACTGAGGACTGCCCAAAGTATTATTGGTCTGCTATGGCAAGAATCAACAGCAGAGTAGTTACAAAAGGCAGACTTTTATAACACTTGGAGAAATTCAAGTATACTCCAGTGATGCTCGAATGGGACAAATTAGCAGCCCTGAATGATCCCTGGCTTGCTATTTTTATTTTATTTTGTGTAAAAAAATATTTTATGAGACAGGTGGCATATTCAAAGTTTGTGACCCTACCATGACAGATCATGGAAAAACAGATCTTCCTTTGAGTCCCACTTTAAAGCCCATGAGGGAAGGCTATCAAAATCCCAATGCTCAGGATATTATAATAAAGATGAAGTCATTCAAGAGGAGTGGCCTGCCTGTGTTGTGGTTCATTACATCCTCCCAGGACCTTAGCTCCTTGTAGAACAGGAAGAACTCAACTGCAACATCAAGCATGCCTAACCACAGATTTGTGTTCTTTAAGTGTCATGAGAAATATCTGTAGTTGTTTTCATTCCTCTGCATCTAACTCATTGTTTAACCAATCTAAATCAATGGGTTAAAATGGCAACTCAAGATTATCGTATATGGAGTCTCATTTGAGGAATGATTCTTTGGCAAACTATCTATCAGGAACTTTATGAGTAATAAAACCTATAAATACATAGATTTTAGCATTACATGTGTACCACACAGCATGCCTGGAACACGCTAAGGTCTTCTCCTGTGTTAGTCTGGATTTTTGACATTGTATATACTGTTGGGGACTGAATACATTTACTGAACTTTTAAGTATAAGCTTCAGTTATTTTGATACTAAAAACATCTCAATCTCAGAAAACTGTGAGGTTCTTTCTGTTTCTTAGTACTTAATTGCATTCCTACCAAATTAAAAATGCATGAAGCACAGCATACAGCATAAAGATTTTATTTAGATTTAAGGGAGTTACCATTTTTTCCTTTTACTCTTTTGTTCATCCATTGTTTCAGATGCCAGCTACTAGATTGTTTTACAAAGCCGTACTTTAGCCTGTACGAGAACAGGTAACTTCAAGGATACCTTCACCAGTATCTTAGAAATCAACGAGAAAGGAGGAAAGCAGCGTTATGTGTCCACTGTGAAAGCCTGCCCCGAAAAGGCTCTGCTTCTGAGATCTATTGCTGAGAGGGAGACTCTATGGTCAATTGCTCAATTCCATCTGTCCAATTCTGACTGTCAAGTATTTCTAAAAATATAAGCTTATAATGGCAGCAATTCATTTGAGGTCTTTAATGGCCTCCTTTGGAGGGAGCATTGATCGTTATTGTTACTTATTAAGCATCGTGATGAAAGAACGGGACACAGTGATTACAGGAAGATGGCAGCAAGTGACTAATCCAGGGCATATTGGGGAGATGTGGTGCTCAGTTACAACGATGTTTTGTAAACTGTATCTATACAAATACTCTTTCCCCCTTTTAAAAAATAATTACACGTGTACAATGCCAGTTTATGGTAGTATTGCAAAGTAGTACCACACAATGGAGAAAGGTTTCTGGCTCTCACATAAAGTGTTCCTAAGCATATATTCTTCAACACACAGTAGGACAGCATTGTCTGAAAATACTCAGGCATTGGATTTGTTCCTCATGGGGTTCCTGTTCTGTGCTTGACTTAGTGGGGCTTCTATTGCTGTGGTAAAACAACACGAACAAAGTCAACTTGCCAGGGAGGAGGGGGTGTGATTTTTATCTTACAACTCTCAAGTCACATTCCTCGCTGAGGGACAGGAGCTCAAGACAAGAACCTGGAAGAAATAACTGAAGCAGAGGCTGTGGAGGAGTGCTTCTGACTGGCATGCACCTTATAAATTACTCAGCTTGCTTTCCTATAAAACCTAAGACTACCTTAGGGGTGGTACCACCCACGGTGAGAAGACCCCTCACACCTCAATTATCAATCAAGAAAAGGCACCACAGGCTTACTTATAGGTAAGACTGGTAGGGGGAGTCATTTCTTCAATTGGGGTTCCTTCGTCCAAAATGACTTTAGCTATGTCAAGCTGACATAAAGCTAGCAAGCACAATGCTGGACACTTTTATTTTCTGATTCTTGGTCTTTGTGTGTGTGTGTGTGTGTGTGTGTGTGTGTGTGTGTGTGTGTGTGTGTGCATGTGTGTGTATATGTGTGTATGTGTGTGCATGTGTGTGTACATGTGTGTGTGCATGTGTGTGTATGTGTGTGTGTTCATGTGTGTGTGTATGTGTGTATGTGCATGTGTATCTGTATTGCGTGTGTGTGTGTGCATGTGTGTGTGTGTGTGTGTGTGTGTATGTGTTCAATTACTTCATGGAGATAGTTCACAATCTTAGACACCTAGGGAAATTGAGGCTTAGGTAGTTTAATAAATAATAAGATAATAAATACTAAAGCCAATAAAAAATAAAGCCAACACAAGCCTATTTAACTCCAGTTGCTCTTCAACTTTCAGGTAAGCTGGATTGGAATACGTGAAAAGAGACACAACCAAAACAAAAACAGTAATTAATAATAGCTACCATTTATTAATGTGCCAGGTGCTGGGTTAGAGTTCCACAGAGATTTAAATCTGTCACCCTAATAAACCACTCAAAGGGGTTCATTCATCCCAGCATTTCCAGATAAATTAGAAGTTCATATATGAGTTCCACTTGCTGTACAGAATATTATGGTCCAAGGACATTGAATTGTGGATACAAGAAAATATACCTCGTAAAGAACAGCTCTTCCTGATCTGTACCAGTTATTCTCTTTATTATATAATATTTTAATCTAAGTAAAGCCTTCAGACTAAGTCATTCTTATCTTTTCCTCTTAATCTATTCCTTCAATGATTTCAGCTCTATTCCTTCATTGATTTCAGTTTTATTTAGAAGTGAATGAGTTTTATGGTGGCCGGAAACTATTACGAAGTTACTGTTTATTCAATTGCCACACACTAGTTTTATGTTGATTTTATTGCTGCCCAGATTTGCCTCAAAGTAAGATTTTAAGATTACGTATCTGTGCACTGAACTTGTGCTTCATCATGTAGAGTGTCACAAAGAACCAAAACCATAAAATCAAGTTTGTTAAACTCAGGGAAATTGTCTCACAAGTATCAACTGTTATTCTGAAACATCCGGAGTTAGAATGTAGCATATCCCAATGACTCCTGTCCTGATCTTACAAGAGACTTACTGCAGCCCTTGGCATTCAATCACTACACAAGTGTCTAATTGATGCTGCTGTTTTCTGACCTCATGCTGGCCTCCTCGACAGACAATAAGAACTCAAAACCCCTGCCTTTCATGAGCTTTGCAAATTAATTAGTGAGCAATTATATGACACAATTTTATAATAGTATAATACCGAAATAAATTAAAGTTTAATACCAAGCAACAAAATTAGAAGAGTGCTCCAAGTTCCTGACTAGGAGGGTTTTAGGTGGACAAGGTTTACAAATCTTCTCCTACATCTGAAAAGAGATTGAAGTCTCAGCCTAGGGAGGTTCTCTTAGATGTTGAGAGACAACAAAAACTGTGTCGTGAAGTTTTGTGCAGGGAAACTCCAGAATACACATCTGGAAGG
Source organism: Rattus norvegicus (assembly GCF_021556685.1). Lineage (NCBI taxonomy): Eukaryota > Metazoa > Chordata > Mammalia > Rodentia > Muridae > Rattus > Rattus norvegicus. The sequence continues at coordinate 43,594,568 of NC_141553.1, forward strand.
GGAGAAGAAGTCAGACACCCACAGCCTTTATTCTCCTAAAGACTCTGGCCTTTGGCCCCCGATGTGATGGCAGTTATTGAAAATTTTGAGCAGAGGAGTGGCGTAATTAAAGTAATGCTTTTAAAAAGATTAATTTGGCAGGATAAGGCAGGATGAATTAGTGGAAAGAGACCAAAACAACAGAGCTCCTGCAATAATTCAGGTCTAAGGTGATGAGGTTCTGGACAGAAGTGGCAATAGGGACAGAATGAAAGAAATAAATAGACAGGATGGCACAAAGAAAGACTAGAAACCCTGTGACTATCTAGGAAGCACATCCTGCATCAGGACTTGTATTCTTTACAATGTAATTCTGGTTATGGAAACATTATATATAGTAGTCATAATAGGAAATTCCACCTTGGAAGATACCTTTATTCAATGCATCATTTGTGTTATGCAAAATATTCTGTTAAATTCCTACATTTTAAGAAAAAATGAATATGCATAAGACTGACTAATAAGGAGTTAATCTTTATTCTAGCACAATATTCTTTAATAACTACAGTTGCAGGATGCCAAGAATTAGATGACCGAAGAAAGCTAACCTAAATAGTGATGTTTCATTTACATCCAAGTTCCTGCTGTTTTAGTTTAGCTGTTGTGTTTTCCACCAACAACTGGTTTTTTTTAAATTGTGAATTCAGAATAAAATAGCCTATCTTTATAAATGTATCGGTATGGTATTCTAACCAAGATGAGGGTTTCACGATGCCTACTTCTCCAAGTTAATTCAATTGTTTCCACAGTGGCTCAGTGTGACAGTTTCTTCACTTGTGCAGATGGGAAGCAAGAACCCCAGGACAGGTAAATCAATGACTTAGTTGAGATAGTGAGGATTCAGGCAGCTAGCTTTTTCCCCCAAGCCTTGTAGATCACATGGAGAAAACAGACTAGAAAGCAACAATTATTACCTCTAGTTATTTGTGTTCAGGAGAAAGATTGTCAGGTCAATGGAACCTTCCTTTGAAACTACACGCAGGCAGAAAGCCAGTGTCACTTAGGTACTGCTTTAAATGCATCAGGTAAAACAAGTTGTAGCTCCAAGTATTAATTCATTCCCCACTTAACATTGTTAAAATATTTATGATTATAATAAAAATGCTAACATATCGTTATCCATTTTCCCCAGCTTTGAGATAAAAGCACCTGTCTATTCTCTCATAAAGAGAAATGCTGTCAAAGTTTGATAGTAATTTATGTCATCCGTCCATTAAGTTGATTTCATGGCAGTCAACACAGCTATTGTCCATTTATGTGAAACCTGAGGACCGCTCTAGGTCTCCACAAAGGCCGTTTCATACCTACCCTTTTGTGCAGCTGACCTTGAAGGGAGTAGGGTTTGGTAATTTATGGCGAATACCATCTAAGAAGACCCATTTGCAAGATTTGCTGTCATTTAGTGCTAAATGATCAGTGCTGAGTCCTGAGACAATCTCGAGCTCCTGACAGAGCAATCCTATAAAAAATATTGCCCACCCACCCAGGTGTCTTTTCCAATTATCTGGAGTAGAAATTAATACTTTTAAAAGCTGCTAGTTTTTGAAAGGTTATTACAATTTATTCCAGCAGTTTCTTTTATACATTATGATGAATTAGTTTATTACACCATTATTTTCCATGTCAGCTTTTTAGAAGATTGAACATAATGTAGAAACATTAGTGTGAATGGCAAACATACTAGTTTATAGCTGAGTCATATATTTCTTCGAGAAAAATGTGCTCAGTTTTTAATAACGGGTAATTTTATGTTTATGCTCCCTAATGCGGTTGTCAGGTGTTATTTATTTCTGTTTAGTAAGAACTAGAGAAGTTTCTTTCAAAATGTTAATGGTGGTTTAGACAGGTTTTAGAGTCATAGTAAGAATATATTACTTAAATGTACAAAATATGAATTGGAAGTGTTTTTCCCTAAAAGCTAATAACTTCTAAGGTTTCCTGACAGCAGTTTAATATATAACTAATTCCAGAGAGAATAATATGTTGATTTCAATGTTTGCCCTAAATGCAGTGTGGGGGTGGGGAATTTTAAGCTATTTTCTAAACCTTAATAAATTTCGAGTCTTTTTTAAACTAAATGTCCTTATCATAAATTATTTGTTACTTCATAAAATCACTTAGAAATATACAATAACCTACAGATAATTTGTAAAGTGATACAATAAATTGTTGATAGAAATTTCTTCCCGTTAGACATTTATCCACACAGTGTATCTACGAAGATAGTAAAAATACATAATTCCCCATTTAATAAGATATTAAAAACATACATTGTACTTCCACATGACAAGATTGATCAGACATGTTCCAAATAGTACATTATATACATTCATAGATAGATAGATAGATAGATAGATAGATAGATAGATAGACAGACAGACAGATATTATAGATATAATTCAAAGAAAACAACAACTTTGAACATGGTGGGAGAGGGAAAAAAGCAAATATATTTTGAGTATATTTAGCCTTTGAGATTTTATACAACTCTAGCCTGTATTTTGATCATATTAATTTCCCACTGTACCTCCCCCACTGCTCCCATATATATTTTGAATAATATTATGGGGCAGACATTTTACAACAGTTGAGACATTCAAAACAACATCATAACCATCTTAGTTCTGTTACAATTATTTTTATTTCTGCATTTTTTTAAGTAATACAATGTCTAAAAGACAGTTCTTTTATAAACTGCTAGTGAGCAAATTTAGCCACATTTCAACAGCTTTCATGCTGCCACCTCCACCCTGGTAAGTGCTGCCAAAAGAAAGCTTGTTTTCACATCAAACATATCTGCCTTTGGGGGCTAATATTTTCCATATTGAAATATTTATCTTGATGATACGACTGGAGCAAATGTTAATTTGTGCTGTATTATGTATCCAAATGTTTCACAATTGTTTCCTTTCTGCAAGAATTTTAGCTTGATAATGTGATTGCCAGTTTTCCTGGGGGTACCAGAGGCCAGGGGCAGCAGTGAGAGCAACAGAGCTGTTAGGCATTGTTGAAGTGTGTGTGCAGTCAGCGCCTACAGGTGGGAGGGAGGGGAATGTAAGGCCACAGGGTCAAAGGCAGCCTCTGTTCCAATCAGCCCAGCCACAAAACCTTCAACCCAAAATTTGCCCTGCCTACAAGATGCTCATGGATAAAGATGCAGTAGAAGTTGAGGGACCAGTCAACCAGTGGCTGACCCAAACTTAAGAGACACATCCGATGTGAAATTAAAAACTTAATTTGTTCAGAGTAATGATTTTTGAGATCAACTGTGTAGTTATACACCACACTCTCTTCTTAGTGCTGCTCAGTCGTGAAATTCCACCATCTCAAGAAGAAGGGCTAGAAAATGCTCTGTGTGGCTCAATCGTACAGTTTCAGGTAATACAGGAGAATTCAGAGACTGGAGTAACGCCTGGAAAAATGTAGAATGGCTATTCTCACTGTGTCTGCTTGCATTTCCTAGAATTGAATAGGTGTTGTGTTGTGCGTACATCCATCAAAACACGTGTTTATTAAACTCACTAATATACCTGCCTGAATGGTTCTTTATGAACTTGGGACATTGCATAGAGCCCTAGCTCTGTCAGCTAACTTTAGCTGAATAATTCCCTCCTTTGAGTTTATTTTCCTCTTCTACTACATGCAGAAAATTATAATCCCTGTCTTACATATCGCTGAGGACGAAATGGCACAATTCGTGTGATATGCTTCCCAGGTCAATAGTAGTAAACAGTCTTCAAGGGATAGTGTTCATTGTGGAGGTGTCATTTGGCTGACTGTACTTCTGACTTCTGCCTAAAGAGAGTAAAGTTTTTGTTTCCAAAATGTATCAATAAACACAGATGCTTGGGAGAAACTTGTGACTCAACAAATAAGTTTATTCTTCCTTTCATTTCTTTTAATGTGGGGGTCCTCTTTGGGCCCCAAGACTACATACTGTGCAGTAGGCAGGCATAAGTACTCTATCACAAATAATCCGGACACTAACCCAGGGACTGTGAAACTGCGGAAACTCACAAATCCAAGGTTAGCACCAAGCAGGGAGGGCAAATTTAAGCAGCATGGGACTGTACAGAAAGTGGACCTCACCTCAGGAAAGTTTCTTAGAGGAAGGAAAGTCTTGGCAAATAGATACATCGGCATCCACAGATGAAGGAAGGAGAGACCATGTCCCTAACAGGATGCACCACACATGGGAAACAGCATTGGAACACGTAGATGTCCTGGAAGCTGGAAGTTTACAAGGCTAGAATAGGAAAAACTGAAAATCCATCAAGAACTGAGAGGGAAGACTGACATCTGCACAGCTGGAAACATCAAAGTGCAACGTGCTGATTTGGATAAGTAATGTGCTCCAATAAGGATGATACTAAGTAGCTATCAAAATAAGAAATTAAGCTAAAATGAAGACGAGAAAATGCTGCAAAGCAAGCAGTGACCTATCTGCTGAGATTTCTGTTCTGAACTTGGAACTTTGTAATCAGAAAAATGAGCAGTCATCAAACAGCCTTATAATTGTTCTCTAGTAATAATTAGTTGACAAGTAAATTTCTGTGTGAGTGTGTGTGTGTGTGTGTGGGTGTGTGTATGTGTGTATGTGTGTGTGTGTGCAACATAAGGGTTTGATACATGAATTACAATGGAAAATAAACAAATCAGACTCCCTCCAAAAGTTTGAAATATGTGACACACTATCATTACCGATAATCCCCCCAAACTTTTTGTCCCCCTTCTCCAATTCTCAACTTCCCACCTCCTGGTATCCATCCTAATACTTGTTGAAAAGCCAGTAGATAGCTTTAAATTTAAGTGCCTTAATCAAATTTGTCCATTATAAAAGCCACCTTTAGTCTTGGGACATAGCTCAGCTGTCAGTGTTAGCATGCACAAGGTTCGGTGTTTAATCTCAGCATGGCTTAAGCCAGGTGTGGCTCACCTGTCTTTAATCCCAGCTGTTGTGAGTCGGAAGTAGCAACACCAGCAATTCAAGGGCATCCCTTGCTACATAGTAAGTTTGGGGTCAACACGGGATGCATACATTCTATCGTCAACAAATATAAATAAAGCCATTTGGCACAAGATGAGAAAAGCAATAGAAAAAGAAAAAAAAGACTGGCATGGTGAGGAAGCTGGAGTAGTAAATCAAAGAAAAGATAACAGCGGATTGAATTTTGGTCTTTAGCAATAGAAATAGGGAGACAATGAAAAGAAAGAATTTGTTGATCTAGAATGGTCCTGTCATCCTCATGGCATCTCAAGGGTAAAACAGCAAGAGAACAAAGATAATAGATAGAAAATGAGGTGTCTAAATGCTGAATTCCTAGAAGCACTGAATAACTGTGAATCCAGAAAAGAAATCCTAGTTGAGGATATAGCCAACACTGTAATTGCTGCAATATTGGGCATAGGGTAAGTTGCCAAAACAGAGCTCACAATGAGAAGAGACAGCCCTACAATGAGAAAACCGTATGGAGATGCAAGTTAAAGAAAAACCTCAAAGGATACTGAGTGGTATGGTATGTTTTATAAAACATGGCAGGAGGGAGTGCCTTAGCAGGTCCATGCTGAGGCATCCCCCTCAGGTATGAGCCAATATGGCAGACCTAGTAAAAAAGGAAACTTCTTTGGGACCTGGGAAGGAGGTCTGGGGAGGGGCATAGAGCAGAGAAAGAACGAGGACAAAAAAAAGGACAGAAAAAGAGGAGAGAGAAATAAGGGAACAAGTGGGGAGAGAGGGGGAAGAGAGAAAGAGACAAAGGCAGACAAACAGAAAAGCCCCTACACCAAACATACCTGGCTCTTGGCTCCTACCAGGCACTTGCTACATAACTGCTACATAATAATTGTTGGGCAGAGCTTAGGGAAAAATGCTAACACCGAGGAGTCTCAGAGTGGTAGGAAGATGAGAATGTTTGTCATGGTGACCAGTGGAGAAAGATCTATTACCAGAAAGGCTGGAACTGGCCAACACTGATGCTCCCACACTGGGAAATGAAGTGAACTCTGAAAGTGCAGCCTCTGGTCTTGACAAAGAGATCTGTGGACGTTTTGATAAGAATATGCTAGCATTAACCAAGCCGGAGTGCAAATAAAAGAAAAAAGAAAGCTATGACTAAAAGTCGATGGAATTTCCTGACAAACATGATGTCTGAATAGCACATTCGATAAACATAAGAGGAAAAAATAATTAAATTATTGTTATCTGTTAAATGATATATTTTTAAACTTATCACAAATACAATAATGTACTGGTTACCTCTTGTCAACTTGATACAAACTAGAGTCACCTGGGGACAGGGAACCTCCGCTGAAGAACTGTTTTCATCTTATAGAAGTATAGGCAAGTGGGACTGGGGAATTTTCTTGATTAATGCTTGATGTAGAAGGACCTGGACCCAGCGCACTGGTGGTGGTGTTACCTTTGGGCAGGTGGTCCTGGATTGTACAAGAAAGCAGACTGGGAAAGCCTTGGTGAGCATGTCAGTAAGCAGCATACCTCCATGGTCCTGTTTCAGTTTCTCCCTCCAGGATCTTCCCTTGTCTTTCATCAATGATGTATTATGACACGGAAGACTTAGCCAAAAAATAGCTCTCCCTCACCCAAACTATTTTATTAGTATTTTATCACAGCAGTAGAGGGTAAACTAGAACGGGTATAAACATTACTTTAGATCAAAATAGATTTTTTTCAACATTATATAATTATTTTTCTGGTAATTTTTTCTTTAATATTGAGAAAAGGTTGCAGTGAGGCATAGCAAAGGAAAAAGGAATCCTAACTGAGGAGTCCCTGTGCTTGCATCTAAATCTGTGGAGTCAAACTCGGAGCAGACTGAGGAGGGAAAAGCAATGATTCATTACCGTAAGTGAAAAGGGGACGTGCTATAAATCAGGATCAAGAGCAGCAGAGTTCTGTGTCCCCTGCTCTCCTCCACTGCTGAAAATTAATTTTCCTCAGGACTTTTTTTCCTGCTGGCTGTTATTTACTATCGTCCCCCTAGACTAGCTCCTTCCTTCCTTCAGGGCCTTCCCATTCGTGCACCAGGGTAAAGCGCAGCAGATTGGTTGAAGGGGTTCTGAGAAACCGTTCAATGTGAAAACTCAGTTCCCATTTCCATCTATAAACGGGCATCCTCCCATTTTACACCATGCCCAAGCTCAGCTTAGAATAGGACTTTTGTGTTTAGAAGAGATCTGAGGGCAAGCGTGTCCAGGGAACCTCTTTTGAGAAGTGTTCAACTTCTCTTAAGTATGTAATAGATTTGGTTCTTTTGAGAACTCTGCATCTCCCCACAATGGCTTCGTTGCTTCAGGGAAAAAGACTAAGGAGCAGTTGGCATGGTCAGTAGTAGAGCTGTGCACAAGTTCCTCATCTTGCTTCCCATTTCCAATATCTCATCTACACACATCAGCATTTGTCAGGATGATCCCAACACTGGGCTCAGGACCTACACACATTCTGTTCTCATTTAATCTCCACCAGAGCCCTCAGAGGATAACACCCTAATGGCATCCACTTAACAAGAAAAGAAAAGTTGGAATCTGAAAAAAGGTACTTTGCCTAAGGGTTCAGCTAATAGGTACAAAGACCAGAATTTGAATTCATATTATCCTGCAGTGGCTGAATGGTACTAGGTAAATGTGCTTGTGTGTGTGTGTGTGTGTGTGTGTGTGTGTGTGTGTGTGTGTGTGTGCTTCTTTTCCTCTTGACTAGAGTTCACGGGTTTGGTTAATAGACAGTTGATGTTTTTATCTTCTATAATACTACAACAAACTTTACTATTCTCACCGATTTTCTCCTTTCTCCTTTGTATTTATCTATGATCTGTTATTTACATCTCTACAAGATCCTTAAAATTGGGGACAGGTTGGGAAGAAAGACACGTTATTGAGTCACAAGATAAAGTACTCATCAAAATGTAATACGGTAATAAAACACAAAGCATAATAACCATATCAGTGTTAAACAAAAGAGACATGGTCCTACAAAATAATTAGCATATATTTGTGTCATAGTGGAGGTGGAGGTGATGAGGGAATCAAGAAGATAGAAGGTGCCTGGGAAGGGGAGAAGAGGGTCTCAGTGATCATTGTGGGAGAAACCTATAAGATGACATTTGACCAAGGAAATAGAAGGAATCCTTACCTATCCCTACATGGAGTGGACTTCAGGAAGGCGACATATGCCCAGTAAGGATCTGAAGCAGAAACACCAAGCAGGGAGAACAGTGTATGGGTTAGAGAAAGGACTGACAGCCAGAGACAAAATCAGATGCAAATGGACAAGGTGGTCTGCCACTCACAGACTTTGGCCAAATATAGTCAGCAAGTCATACTTATAAACAGCCTTGCCTTTATATATATATCCTAGCCATATTTTTCCAGTTGATGTTTCAGTTATAAAAAGGAGGATTTGGTCTGAAACCAAGATGAGCAGGATAAGAAAATAAGTATGCTTCTACATCCCACTCCCCTTCCCCAACTCTTGCCTCCCGAAGCAGGCAGCACTAAGAGATCACAGATTTCTTTGGCCACATGGTAAAAGGTCAGAGCTGAGTGAGAGGTGTACCACCATCCCAGAAATCCCAGACATAACATTTAACACTCGGATGTTGTCCTCCCGTTTTTGCCTCCTGATTGTTTGCTGACAGTGCCATCCAAAAGCTAAGGTCTCAGCAGCTAGATGTGTCTGTACTTCTGTCTACCTCTTATCTAACCTCCCTGAGATCATGCCTGTTCCCCAGTGAATGGTCTCTGAACCCCCATGGATCCCGTTCTCCTAAATAACTCTCTCTACTCATTCTCAGCCACTTAAACTAACCTGAATGCCAAAGAGCATGATGCAAACTAATCAAAGCATATCTAGACCTTACTTTACTTATCTTCAACATGGGCCTAAAATTAGCCAGACTGCAAGATTGCTTTGAATACTAATGAGGCATTAACTATTTGTAAAGTAGTGATTGATAAGTTGTTAATATGACAAAATAAAATGGTTCGAAAGAGGTGGACTCAAGGAATTTGAAGCAGAAGAAATCAGTAAAAAGTAATATTTGGAACTAAGCCAATACTTTTAGCTTTAGCCTCTTACCTGCTGTAAGCTGTTTTACCTGCCTGAATCGGAAACAGTTAATCAGATCCACACAAAGCAAAGCATGACAGACCAAGACAAACCTTGGTCATTCCACCAAAACGCCATGATGGGTACCTGTCTAATTGTAAATACAAATATGAAAATAGACATCCGGTCAAACTTGCCAAGCAAGGAAACGGAATATTTTCGAGATATGGGTGGGAAATAAGAGTATATCAATGGAAACGTAGAGACAGAGCTTTGAAGTGTTTGCAAATGTAATCAATTCCAATAGAACAGTTCTCATATTCCAACCGATTGCTACTCAATGAAGTTACTCTACTCGGTTAGGTATACTGTGGCATGACAAACTTGAGGCCAGGACCCGGCACTTCTTCACCCATATGAAAAATACAAGAATATATGACCCAGCTACTCTAAGGAAGTCTAAACCCAGAGATGGAGCCTATTATCTTAACAGCAGTGGCCACTTATTATAATTAAGTAGGTGCACTAGGGTAAGGAACTGATACTTTAAAGAACACATCAACTATAGCTCCTGAAAAAAATTTAATAGATATGCAGGATCCCAAGCATTGGCTGGAACACAAAGGCGATACTTCAATTGATCAGAGTCAGGGGAGATGGAAAATATATGTTACTCAAGCTAAGCTGGTGCTGGATTGCTATGGCGGGGGCTGGTGATGGAGCTCAGTTGCTAGGGTGACAAGCACCGTACCACGTCCTAAGTTTTCATTTCAGTACTGATTAAGCCAACAGGTGGTATGTGCCTGCAATTCTAGCCCTCAGGAAGAAGCGTCAGGAAGATCAGAATCCAAGGTTGTCTTTCAGCTGCCTAGCAAGTTGAAGCCTGGTCCATGAGAACGTGTCTCAAGAAGAAGAAAAGAAAGATTGGTATAACAAAGCCAAAGGAAAGCAACTCAGTTAGGGAGCTTCTTAGGCAGATTCTCAGACTCAGCAAACTGGAAACCAGTGGGTTCAGGCAACGCCGCCGAAGCTTGAATAGCGTAGCTCAAAGTGAAGTCTAAAGCAGCCAAGAATCCAGGATGCTGAATCCCAGTACCTGTCCCACTGAGATAAGAACTGATTGCACAAGGAGCAGATTGCTAGGTTAACCGCTGCACAAAGAGAATAGTCTAGAAAGCAACTATATAGAGATGGACAGCAGCCATTGCTGAACCCTGACTACTTTTAGCAAGTCTACCCTAGCTTCTGGATTTCTCTGAGTTGCAAGACAAAATCTGAGAATGATGAGAAAAGTAAATCTGGAAATTGCCTGAGCCCTTCTTTTTTATAAAAACTAGTCCATGTTTGGTTCAGGTAGCAATGGGTTTATTCCCAATTACCTTATAATAATGTACCTGGAATTCAGACAAGAATGAAATCTCCAAAACTTAAAATTCTGAGGACAAAGTTTCAAAGGTTCATCCACATTTAAGAGTGTGGAAGTATTAATCATGATGGTGTGTGTGTGTGTGTGTGTGTGTGTGTGTGTGTGTGTGTGTTTGTGTGTGTGTGTGTTTTCATGGTGCAGGGGATTGAGCTCAAGAGTTTATATGTGATATACAAGTGATGTGGTGTTAGCATGTATGTGTTGTATGGATAAACATGACAATAAAAGGAACACAAGTATGAGCTTGCAAAGATTGAATGCTATGAAAAGAGAAAACTATGTGCTAATACTGAGAATTGATGCTAAAGTTGTATTTTGCATAAATTTTTGTATTGTAAGCTTGACATTTGCAGCCCCATAGAACGGGATATATGGTTATGCTAAGTGCACTGGGTTAGAAAATGTGGCCTTATAATAAATGCTGGCACAAGAGCTTATGCTCCCCGTTTTAATTTACAGTTGGAGAAATGTTGACACAATTTTCTACATTTTGCATAATTTGATTGTGTCTTCTTTAAAAGGCGCTTTGAATGTGTTGGAACTTAGAAGGCAAATGTGTATTCAGAAACAAGTGTTTGTTCAGCCGCAATTGCCTTCGGGAGAAAGGCTGGGCTGGCTCAGTGAGGCAACTGGAATCCTATCTACCAGAAAACTAATCAACAAGATGGCTAGTTACATTTATGAGTATTTTCTTTCAGAGGAATTTAGTTTCCGTCCAGCAGATGGTAGCTGCAGTCCATTAGCTGCGAGCCAAGCTTCCCAGAGTCCTATTGTACTTAGCAAGATTGCGATTGCTGCAACACAATTATTCCAAATTCAGCCAGAGTCAGCGAGCCTAAAACAAAGCTATGTCATAGCCATTTAATCCCAGCTCACCTTCCCTAATGCTGGCTAAACAATCAAACACCTGCTGAATTCTCTTCCATGTAATGAGAACATCTGAGCAACAAAGATCAAAGAACACTGACATTTGATCTGAACGCCAACACAGTAGAACCCAGTCATAGAATAGATGGCTATTATGAGCTTTCGGATAGCTACTCTATGGATTAAATCCTGATGCCCAGAATAAACAATACCAGAAATTCTTTCTTGATATAGTCAGTGGGTAAAGTGTGTGTCATTCCTCCAGCAGGGGCACATGTAGGTGCTTTGTTGATGAAAAACAGCTTGGTTTTGTGCAACTTTTTAAAAAAAAAAAAAGGTCCTTTTGCAATTTACAGTGTGTTCTCTTATTCGCAATTTAAAGAGGTCCTAAAGTTGTAAATTGAAGGGCATTAAGGATGCTTGTCTTCTTAGCTCTTGATTTATTGGACAAAGGCCTGTTTTCAGTACAAATGCTTACTAATAGCCAAGAAAAACATAACGAGGCATTTTCTGTTCCTAATACATTACAAATCCTCATAGCTAAAAGTAACACTAGCCACAAGTACTTGGTACTCAACACAGTCTCGTTATACCTTTATCTGACACGGCTACCTAACCAAGAAAGCAGAGCTGTGCTCTAAGATCCCACCTCTCCCACTAGCAGCTTCCTGAGTCTGAACTCCAGGAAGGTCATGGAATTAACACAAGGTGGGGCAACTAAAGACGGATTTGGAGCAACTGATAAAATGAAACTTTAGCAATATATGTTGGTCCTTGCCTGCAATCCCAGCATTCAAGACATCAAGAAAAGTCTCAGAGAGCTCAGGGGCTCAGGTCTGGTCCCAAAATACAACCAAAACAGACATTTGCAACAGGCAGCCATTTGCAATCAGCTCACATCCTGGTAGCAGGAGGGCTTAGTATTATTTTTAGTTCTTGGTAAGGAGGCATCTACTATTCCTGCTATACCAGCAACTTGATATTATAAACATTTATGCCATTCCCACTATAGTGAGAACTCAGTCTGGTAGGGTTAAGGCCAGCCTGATCTAACCAGCAAGTACCAGGCTAGCCTTGGTCACATAGCAAAGCAAAGAAACCACTGTTGAAGCAGAGCATGGTGGTTCACACCTGTAATCCCAGCACATGGCTGAGGGAGAGAACAGAGGGATTGCCGTGATTTCTTGGGTAGCTTGGTCTACAGTGCAAAACCTGTCTCTACAGTATGAAACCCCGTCTCAAAAACAATCGCCCTTTTCTAAGTGCGTATTAAGCCTTTAAGATATGATTTAAAAAGATATTCCTCAGATTCCAAAATACCTCTCAGCCCAGTGTAGTAGCTCACACCTATAATCCAAGCGCTCAGAAGGGTGGCCCAGGAGGGTTGCAATGAGTTTGAGACTACACTGGGCAGTAGAATGACAGACTGTCTCCAAAAATAATGCTCTTTTTCTTGAGGATTTTTCTGACCTAAAGATTTTGAGTCTAGAAGGAGACCTGGCTACCTAGAACCAAAACTTGAAACTGAAAACATTCTAAGGATATGTTTCTATTTATATTCTTGCAACAAACCATCCTGGAATAATGATTTTATGCATTGAGATAAAAGTGTGTACATTTGCTATGACAGAGCCACATTGTGACAATAGCTTAAATATACTACAGAGAGGTGGAGGCATCCTAGATATTAGCCCCAGGGCCTCACCCTTACCAGACAAGCATTCTACTATTAAGCTATAACCCAGCCAAGTCGAGTATCATTGATCTGAAATGCTTGCAATCTGATTGGATTTCAAGGCTGTTTTCACTTGAGAATACTTGCATTTTTAAATGCTATATAGAATACATTATCTATCAAGGTAGGTGGTCATTTTAGATATTAAATAAATTTAGGAACTCCACAAAATTTTATGGTGCATATTTTACTACTAAAGCATTATGCTGTCACTCAGAGTGGCTTGGGTTTTGGCTTTCTGAATTAGGGTACTCAGCATGTAGAAGTTTATTTCTCAATTACTTAACAATTTAGGCAAGTCCAGGCTGACAGTACAGCTCTGCTCCGTTGGTTTGCCCCAAGAAAAAGCCAAGATGCCCTCAGTGTTATCCTCATCTTCTGAATTGAAGCTATGTTACTGCTCTGGCAACAAGAATAATTGAAAGTAATAAGCAAACAGCTTTCTTTTAAGTGAGGTTGAATACATCACCTCTGTTTATATTTTATTAGTACCAATTCCGTCATATGGCTACATCTAGCTGCAAGAGAGGCGGGAATAAATAGTCTTCAGCAGTCTGCATGTAAGTCTGTACCTCTGAGTAGTCCAATAAGGTGCTTTCAAAATCCTTTCCACTCTCTCCACTCAGTGCGAATGCAAATTGGTTACCATATTATCCACCAAGAGGAAGAGATGGTTCCCATATGCTGATGATGTATAAACAGTTGTGCATCTCTTCCCATGTAGTCCCAATACATACAGTACACTACTGATGTAGGAATATAATAACTATAACAAAAATCTATATTTTGTAAAACAAAGAGTAGGACACACTTAATAGGCAATGATGCAGAGTAGTGATGAAACTCTACTGTTCAGCGACTGTCTGTCTTTGGGGGAATTTGGATCATTGCTTATACCCTACAGAACTCTTTAGTCCTTTGGCCATTGGTGTCCATGGCCTCCGACTGTCCATTCTGGCATTCTTCGTTATCTTTATTTCTCCTTAGCCATATCTGAGTAAAAGTAGAGAGAGAAACATTCTTTGGAGCCTAGTTTAGGGATTTCATCAGCCAAATCAGCACATTATTTAAAAACACAATTCCCTCAGAATTTTGTCAAATTAGTCCAGCTAATAATTTCACTGTAATAGGAAAATTGAATATATTTATTTAATTTTATTGTATAAAAGGATATTTCTTTTTTAACTCTTATTGCTTACTTGTGAATTCATTTTGTGCACACTAATCCTACTTATCTCCCTGCTCTCTCAAACCTACCCTCTGCCCTTGCAAACCACAACACCCCCCCCCAAAAAAGAAAAACTTCTCATAATGGAAGCTGTAGTGTATCTCAGTGTGTCACACAGTATACCCTTTTGTCCACATTTTTTGCTTGCAAATGTTCATTGCAGTGAATCATTGGTCTGATTTGAGGCCTCTGGCTTCTGTTACACTATGAGTACAGGATCATCAATGGGAGTCCTTTCGGATATCCTGTTATTGCCCTGTGTCATGGAGATCCTGACCCCTTCATGCACTCCAACTGTCCATTGATATGGTAGATGCTACAATGGGCCAATTCAACACTAGATCTGGGCCTGGGAGATATCTGAGCTGGTCAGATCTCAGCTCTCCCACACCTACACCTCCAGGGTGAGCTCTCCAGCACAGCTAACTCATTCAGTGCCACAGCCACCAAGGGGCAAAGCCAACTCTCCTGCTCTTGTGACCTTGGGTCTGGCTCACATGCAACTCCTGCAACCAGGGCCATCTCTACTGTGCTATCCAGATGAGGTTTAAGGATTGCTCTCCTGAGTAAAGACAGGGCCAGCTCTCCCTCCTGCCATAGGTGACCAGGAGCAACGTCTGTATGGGAGTGTCTGCACTATCTCTCCCTTGACTATGCCAACACATGGCAGACAACACCCTCGGGGCTGGTTCAAAAGTAACCAAGGTGCAATGCCCACTCTCCTCATTGCTGCAGCAGATGAGGGGCAGGAACAACTTTCCTGCATATCACAGGTGGTGACAGGCAAAAGAGGGAAGGACAAAGAGAGGCTATTTAATCATATACAGCACTTTCCACGTCAGAAGTCTTACTTAGTCATCTCGGTGAGAGGTCATCAGGAGAAAATTCATAGTATCAAAAAGAAGTAAGTTTGGAACCAACCACTTTTCACTTTCTTTTTCAATTTTGATGTAAATTCTGAAAGCGGTCTTATATCCAAATCAAGTGAACTTTCCCCCATGGAAAATAATAAAGCTTTAGAGCCATAATAATCCAAATAAATATAGCCTTTAGAAAATCAACCTTCGGGCTGGAGAGATGGCTCAGCGGTTAAGAGCTCTGACTGCTCTTCCAGAGGTCCTGAGTTCAAATCCCAGCAACCACATGGTGGCTCACAACCATCTGTAATGAGACTTGATGCCCTCTTCTGGTGTGTCTGAAGACAGCCTCATTGTACTCATATATAATAAATAAATTTTTAAAAAAAGAAAGAAAATCAACCTTCTTTTCAGCTGTCCACTGATTTACAGGGGATGAAGCATAATGCAACATCTCAACCAAGATCATATTCCATCAGTTCTTGTAATTTAGCTAGGATTGGTATGGCATTGCAGTCAGAAATGATGATCCTAGGATATAGGGCCTTGGCTTGGTGGCAAATAGCCATGCTAATGTCACATGATCATATACCTTCCTCCACCATGCCTGCATGAGCACACTCTCTCCTCTGCAATTCTCACACAGCTTGCACTCTCTCTGCTGCATCTGCTGTGTTGTCTGACTTCCCTGGTCTTGTGTCAACCTGCACTACTCATACTCACTCGAGACCTTCCATATAACCTCTACTGTGTCAAGCATCTTGTTCCTACCAATACGAACCATTCTGAGAACTGTCTACTATTTTCTCCCTGTAATCCCAATCCCTGATTTTGGCATGTAACTTTTTCCAGTGGATATTGTCATTGCATTTCAGTCTTTGTCTTGGACTAAGTTTAGTCTCACTGATGAAAGCATCACAAATCATACTCATAAGGAAATATGAAACACTAAAACATTTGAGAATGAATCTCATAATAATGGAGCTCTATTCCTGAAAGGATGATGAAAAGTCAGTACTTAGGTGTTTTCTCTGTTTTGGTGAGGTGACTAAAATGTACATCTAGAGAAGTGGTTCTCAACCTTCTTAGTACTGTGACCCTTTAATACAGTTTCTCATGTTGTGCTGACCCCGCAACCATAAAATAATTTTCCTTGCTACATCATAGCTGTACTGTTGTAAGTGATATGCTTTGTAATATAAATATTAATGTCCTAAGTGACCCCTGTGAACAAATCATTCACCCTGGAAAGGAGTCATGTGTGATGCACAAGTCAAGGACCACTGATCTAGAATTACACAGACAGACTCTGAGTCTAAAATCCAAAGGAACATAGACAGTGTCCCAGAATATAATTTACGTAGAGTTACGGCCATTTCAAAGTCAAAGGGCTCAGGATAAATAATAATGGATGTCAGGAGTGACAGGCATATCCAAGGCAAAATCAAGATGTTAGAGAGACTGGCTTAAGCAACAGATGAGCAAATGAGCAAATGTGTAGATTAACAGACGAGAGGCATCTCCATGATTGCCAGCGATATCCACTGATATGTTCGAAGGGCCCAGGCTCCACCAGCACCGGCAAACCTTTGTCTCTAAATGCCCACACTACTTAGGGCATGACTAATGGCAGAGTGGGGGGTAAGACAGACAATCATATTTACTGAACAGATGCTGTGTACCAGTCATTATCACAGATAACTGTCTTGACACTTTGAAGGCGGCATTACCTCTTAGCAATCACTCATGAGGAAAATGAGGACTCAAAGAGCTATGGTGAGTCCCTAGCCCTTCTGGATGCCAGAGGATTTTCTTTTAGTCTGGCAAGGGTCACCATGAGCTAAACATAGTCCATGGACTTTCTGACCCTGTCCAGTAACATTTCCATTTCTCTGTTTATGCGTTAGTTACTTTCCTCAGGACTGTTATCAAATACCCAGAAGGGGGTGGGAGAACCCTCCAGGATAGTAGCATTCCCTTTAGCTCATGGTTCACGGGGAACTTGTCCACTGTGGTAGGAAGGACTTTATAGTAGTAGTTTGAGGCAGTTGGTCACACTGAGTCTACAATCAGAAAACAGAGGGAGATAAATGTCATAGTCCAACCTGCTTTCTCCTTTTTATTTTGTCTGGCACCCCAGTCTGTGTGGTGGTACCTGCCCATTCAGGTTTGATCCTCTTTCCCAAGATAACTTTCTCCGGGAGCACTCTGATGGACATTCCAGTAGTATGTCTCTTATATGCTCCTCGGTCTAGTCAAGTTGTAAATGAACATTAGCCAACACAACACTACAGAGACATGTACTTCATTACTGTCTTCTGGATGAAGTCTCTCCTTATATGGCTGTGTTTTGTCATATAATAAGACTTTGAGTTTCATCAGAGGTCCTTGTAGGGGGCGCCATCCATTTTCTTAACAAAGACAATCCCAGTGTTGAGATGGATTTCTTTCTTTATGACATTAAGCAAAAGCCTCTTTTGGCTTCGTGTGAAATGTCTTCACCAGCCCTCACACATTCCTCATCCTCCATCCTGTCAACCATCCTCACCTCTCAAGAACCAAGTGCCTGCCACATGGTCATTTTCAGCCTCCATATGGGATGGGAGAAAGACAACACAACCAGTGCCATACTTTTTGATGCTACTCTAGTCTTCTCTTTCCTCCCACTGGCTTGTCTGCTTTAACTTTAGACCTTATTTATCCAGGACTTGGTTTGCCTTTCTTAAATCTTAGCTAAAATTGTACAAGTCCATGAACTTGCTCCTCACATCTCTGCTAACAATTCTCCCTAAAGATAGAATGCGGAATATGGTCACTCTTGAAATAACCAAACCATGAGGCCTCAAAGCAGAAGAGCTTAAGGAGCAAGGATAATGGGGGAAAGGAGGTGGTATAAGTCTTAAAATTTTAAAGGACAATTCAGTATTTTTCCAGAGCTGAGGGGGGAGAGATGGAGATTCCAAGACTATTATACTCAGCCAACCATAGAAAATGAGGGAGAAAACACATGATAGGAAAGGAGCAGGAAGCTATCTGTTTTATTCAATTTAACATATGGATCTGTGACCCACTAAAATATCCTAGTGGTCATTGGCATGCATAACAAACTGAGGAAGATGGGAACTGGGAGAAGCTAGCAAACTTTCTGTTAGATGGAACATAGGCAGAAAGGTGGCAAGGTGCTGAGAATGTTGGCAGTCCCTAAATGGTGTCCACAGGACGGGAGCTAAATAGGCAGGTATAGCGAGGTGACTTTCCCAGCTCAGCTTTTCCATTGTGCTGTAACCTTGTCATATTCCAACTGCGTCTCATGCATTCAGTATTGTACACATTGTTAAAATGAAAATTAAAACTGTCATACTTGCCTGGCTCAGGCACATTTATAATTTATCACCTTCCTTTATAGTTAAAAAGAACAACCAGGCAAATGCTGCCTAGCTCTCACTCCCAGACCCTCAACACTGCATAACGCATGCTTGAGCCTCCTAGGACAGATAGACTGCATGCATTTAGCATATTTATTTCTCTCCTTATGGAACGTTTTCTTATCCCTGCCATGCTTAGCTCTAAATAGATTCAGAGGCTATAAATATTATATGGAATTTGGAGATCGGAAAAATAACTTCTTCATCACTGATTTACAGATAAGCTGGAGAACAAATTTAGTGTCTATATTTACATGATAAAACTTTTCAGCTAATGCATCGAACTGTCCCTAGCTGTGCATGGCAATGGTACGATTATAGCTTGATCCGTGAGTGACAAGGGGAAAGAATGCATTTAGACTCTGTACCATTTCCTGAAGTTGGTTTCTGGTAAGTGGAGATTCACTGAGGCTAGGAAGGTAGTGGAACATGGGTTTCCGATGGTGAAGTTGATTTGTCCATTCAATGGGACAATGAAACCAGATTATTCATCTAATATTATAGTTGCTCATAGGCCATCATTTTCAAAATGCCTCTATGTTTCCCTAGGAATAAGAGAGACTACTTATCAAGCAGTACTTTATATGTCCCAAGCACAATCATTCATCCTATATTATATAATTATTTTTTATTGTTTGAATGTCTCATTTAATTCTTATAGCAGTCTGAGGGGTTGCAGGTGAGCAAACAAAAGCAAGTAAAATGTAAACGCCTTGAAAGAATCACAGAGCTAGTTAAAGTAGAATTACCTACTTTCAAAGCCCTCCTTTCTGTAGCTGCCCTGAACTATTTCCTGTTATGAAGCTAAGAGCAGCCATTGTCTGACAGGGCAGCCTCTCTGTCCACCATGCACCTGAGGCAGATCTGACCATGTGATGAGTGCCCTGTGACAGAGTCATAGCCAGGATAAGGGTAAAGGGAGTCAGCAATGTCCCCAGCTCTCTAAGTCTTCATTTGGCTCCCAAAGGAGTCTCAGATTATATCACGTCAGGGCATGTAGATCCCAGAAACCTTCCAATCCATCTCATCCATCCGCTACATCTCAAACTTTAGCCAGATCAACATGCATTTTTATAATTATTTAATATGCCTTGCAAATAAACTTCTTCCCTCAATGCATTTATTAGAAGTTAGTTTTTATGACACTATTATAGGTGAGAGTCAATAGTCCTTTCCATACATTCCAGATAACCCTTCTTAAGAAATCTGTAATCCTAGCAATGGGAGATACATAGAAGGGTTGTTTCAAGCCTCCCTGAGCAACACAGTAAGACCCTACCTCAAAAGGAAAAGTGAAAACCATAGAATACAAAGTTATTAAAGTCTGGTCTAATATCAGAAAATGCAAGCTGGGTCTTATATGTGATGCATACATATGAAAAACATTTAGGAGATGTTAAAGACATATAGCATCTGAGTGAGTCTGCCCCTCTGAATGAATAGAACTTAAAGAGAACTAACTAAAGGGAAGGGAGGGAGGGAGGGAGGGAGGGAGGGAGGGAGGGAGGGAGGGAGGGAGGGAAGGAGGCAGGCAGGCAGGCAGACTGTCTCAGGGTGATTTCCATGTTGCCCAATGCCATGTTCATGTATTATTTTCAGTAACCACTCTTTTGTGTCTTTTGATGGGCTCATTCATCTTTGCATCATTGAGACAAAATATCTGAACAATATGAAGCAGAAATAGTTTGGTTCCTGGTCACGGGGCTTCAGCCGTTTATGGCAGACAGTCTTGCAGGACAGAAAGGTTCCCATGATGGCAGCCAAGAAGAGCAGGAGAGACTGCTTGGCCTAGTTGGCTTCCTCCTCCTCAGTCCTCCACCTTCCTCCACCTCAGCAAGGTCATCTGTGGAACAGCCCTCAGACTCAACTACATGGTGCTGTGTTCATCTCCTATGCAATTCTCAATATGATCTAGCGGACAAATCAAGATGAACTAACAAATATGAGCAATTCTGGTCTTGTCTATTCCCCACATGTTACAAACCCGGCATCTTGTTAGAAGTTGGCACCAGTAAAAGTTGACCTTTCACCCTTGATTGTACTGGTAAAAGTTGACTTTTCACCCTGGAGAAGGACCTCTGTCTTGTCACATGGAAAAGGTTTTCTCATTCTTTGTCATTGTGTGGCATTTAATTCTTCTGTATGGCCAGTTAATATCTCTGTGCCAATTTAACTGGGATTGTATTAATGGAGCAATACAATGACAAACACTGTACTCAGTATTCCAACAACAAAACACTGTATAACTGAAATATAGGACTGAGAAGATAATTCCGTGGCACCAGTAAGTGTGTGTGCCTTCTGGTTATCTTAGCAAAGCCTTTCCCAGTATGTAGTGACATTTCCTAGCACCAAAGAGCTGACTCCACCTACCAGGACTTTTGTACTTCCAAACCGTAAATGGGACACTTGAGAAAGAGTAAAAGTTTACTATTAAGGGAGAAAAATAATTTCCCAATAGCCCATTAAAGTAGAGAATTCTCAGGTTTCTACGCTGGACATTCTTGTCATTAGAGCCATTGGGATGAAATTACTGAGGTGAGCTTGACTGCTATACCCACATCCCCATTTAGGTAGAAGATACTTTGGTAACAGTTCCTCAGAAGAGTACAGTATCCTCTCCTTGTAAATAAAATTGTAAAGTCAAAATATTAAAGAAATGTATTCTCTCCCGCAACAGTCCTTCATAAAGTCACCGGGACTGTTGGTACTCCATAAATAACATAATGAAAATAAGCAAAAGGTGTGAGAATCAAATCAGAAAAATGTCCCCAGGCTTTATATGCA
Source organism: Rattus norvegicus (assembly GCF_021556685.1). Classification (NCBI taxonomy): domain Eukaryota; kingdom Metazoa; phylum Chordata; class Mammalia; order Rodentia; family Muridae; genus Rattus; species Rattus norvegicus. Next base: position 43,615,993 of record NC_141553.1, read on the forward strand.
AATGAAGGGAGGATTTCCAGCTGCAGTCTGCACTTGAACTAAACAAGGCTTTAAACAGGCAGAAATCCCTTGATTTGTAACATGACAAGATCCAGTGCCAAAATATAACATAAGGGCTGCACATTCCTGTACCCAACAGTCCACCCAGAGAAAATGAAGTGGCCCTTGGGAAAAAGCTGAGGGGTTTCCAATTAATACCCAATTTCCTTTCAAACAACAGAAACATCATAAGACACTGTAAGTGATCCAAGGATAAAAAGGGGAAGAACAGGATCTTCCTAAGGAGATGCTCATACAACTACTAAAACGGCCATATGTAAGACAGCATTGACTTAGTAAGCACAAAGCACCTTCTATGTGTTGGTCTCTGTGCGATCAAGAGAAGTCTCTGCTATTAGTATGGGAGTCTAACATGAGGAAATTCAGAATGATGACGACCCACGTGGTGGAAAAACAAAGAACCGGGAGCTGCAAGGCTGGCTGCAGTGATAAATCAGGAAAGTAGAGTCCTCACTGAGAAAGAAGCTTATGGATAAAAATGAAGCCAGAGAGGAAGAAAGGCGATCAGGGTGGGCCTTCTAGAGAGACGTGAAAAATGAAGTGGACATGTCTGGCCTGTACAAGAAATACCAATAAAGCCATTGCTGTGCAAAGGAAGAGGGAATTAAGTGACCGGAAGGAGAGGCAGTTTCCCTACAACAATGGCATCTGCTCCAGTCCATGAGAACTGGTGGGGGATGAGGCAGAGGTCAGATAGGTGAGCAGAGAGAGGCTGGTGTGTGTACAGCATCAGACCAGCCCACCTGTGACTGCTCAGCTTCCGGTGGTGGATTATGAGTGTTCATTGCCTCCTCAGACACTCCCAGCTGTCTGTGTTCCTCTCTCTTGATATGATATCATGGTATGATTTTTTTTCCTTGTCTGAGAAGTGGTATGATCAACATCCTACCTCCTCCCCACTGTAAGCACAATCCTGGGTCCCAGAAAACTCATCCATTTTCTTACAACTTAATTTTCCTGGTATCTAACAATCGGCTTAGATTAGGATCATAGCCCAGCGATGGAATGCTTACCTACTTAGGTCTAACGGCAGCACTGTGTACGAGGGAAGCAATTTAAAGGGCTGAATGGGATCTGTTCTGGCTGTCCCCAGGCTGGCGCCTTTAGTCACCATCTAAGCCAGAATTTAAAGTATGTGAATTGGGGGTTGGGGATTTAGCTCAGTGGTAGAGCGCTTGCCTAGGAAGCGCAAGGCCCTGGGTTCGGTCCCCAGCTCCAAAAAAAAAAAAAAAAAAAAAGTGTGTGAATTGAGGAAAAAACGACCAACTGTAGGAAACAGGAAGACACTCTGCAAGAGGGGACACGGGCTACTGGAGTCTCGAAGCCCCTATGGGGAGGGCTTAGAGAACAAGCACACCGTATCTTCTACCACATTTGTCCTTTCAGTGGCATAGGTTTTCTTCCCTCTCATGCTCCCTACCACCCCCAACCACCAACCACCAAACACCAAACACCAAACACCAAACACCAAGCACCAAACACCAACACCAAACACCAAACACCAAACACCAACCACCAAACACCAAACACCAAACACTAACCACCAAACACCAACACTAAACACCAAACACCAAACACCAAACACCAACACCAACACCAAACACCAACACCAAACACCAAACACTAACCACCAACCACCAAACACCAAACACCAACACCAAACACCAAACACCAACACCAAACACTACCACCAAACACCAACCACCAAACACCAACACCAAACACCAAACACCAAACACCAAACACCAACACTAAACACCAAGCACCAAGCACCAAACACCAAACACTAACCACCAACCACCAAACACCAAACACCAACACCAAACACCAAACACCAACACCAAACACCAAACACCAAACACTAACCACCAACCACCAACCACCAAACACCAAACACCAAACACCAAGCACCAAGCACCAAATACCAACCACCAAACACTAACCACCAACCACCAACCACCAACCACCAACCACCAACCACCAAACACCAAACACCAAACACTAACCACCAAACACCAACCACCAAACACCAAACACCAACACCAACACCAAACACCAAACACTAACCACCAAACACCAACACTAAACACCAAGCACCAAGCACCAAACACCAAACACTAACCACCAAACACCAAACACCAAACACCAAACACCAACACCAAACACCAAACACCAAACACCAACACCAAACACCAAACACCAAACACTAACCACCAACCACCAACGCCAAACACCAAACACCAAACACCAAGCACCAAGCACCAAGCACCAAATACCAACCACCAAACACTAACCACCAACCACCAACCACCAACCACCAACCACCAACCACCAAACACCAAACACCAAACACCAAACACTAACCACCAAACACCAACCACCAAACACCAAACACCAACACCAAATACCAAACACCAACACCAAACACCAAACACTAACCACCAACCACCAAACACCAAACACCAAGCACCAAACACCAAACACCAAACACCAGCCCCTGGCTAACGCTTACAGAGAAGAGTGGTATGTCTCCAGGCTCACCGAGTTGCCTAAGCTCCCAACCTAGGTCCCTAAGCTTTCTTGCCAAGTTCAGCCCTCCACCTTTTTATATCTGTGTCCTGATGCAGATACCTGGGAGTTTAAGTGAGTGTTAGAATTATAAGTGAGCTGTGATGACGGTGTGGACTTAAATCTCAGCCAACAGTCAAGAAGAGAGATTGACAAACAACAGGGAGAAAGAAACATAAAACAGTGACACCTACCCCCAAACACCAGCAGTCCCCACACAGTCTAGCCATAGACTATAATTATCTAGGGTATTTTTTAAAACTTAATGCTCAGACCCAGTTAAGGAGTATGCCTGATGTGAGACCCAGGACGATGCTCGATGGTGATTTCATGTCCAACCAGGACTGTAAAGCCCTGAGCTGGAATCAGAGCTGCTTCCCTTCCCATTGGGATCCAGTCCTGCCTGAAGCTGAACCCAGGACTCCTTATTCCTCCCCGGCTTTCCTTAGTGCTTCTGAACATCCCAAACTGAGCTCTAACCAGAAGGTCCTTATGAGAGGGGGGAAATGCAATTAATACATAATGGTTTATGTGAAGAACCATAGGTCAGAACCCAGGCCAGCATGGAGTGTTTAACTTACTGCCTTCACCTATATACAGATGGGAATGACCATGGGACCATGACTGTAATACTCACACAATGCCCAGAAGGCCATGATGGCACAGTGGGTGAATGCTCTTCACAGTCGGTACAGCACGTCTGACACTGCCCAGTTCTCCAGCCTCAGGATATGTCTATTTCTTGATTCAATGCATCCATAAACATGTCTCTCTCTCTCTCTCTCTCTCTCTCTCTCTCTCTCTCTCTCTCTCTTTCTCTCTCCCCCCTTTCTCCTCCCTCTCTCTTCCTCTCTTCCTCTGTCTCTGTCTTTTTGTCTCTGTCACTATCTCTATGTCTTTGTCTCTCTCTATGTCCCTCCTCCTCCTTCTCCTCTTCCTCCTCCTTCTTCTCCTCCTCCTCCTCCCCCTTCTCTCCTATCCCTCCATTTGCTTCTCACATCCTAAGTGCCTGATATGCTCTCTTTCTCCTCCTTGCTGACAGCCTGTAAGAATGCCTGTGTACACTCCAGACTAGAAAGTTCCCTAAATATTCCAACTTTTGTCCCATACAGAATCCCTCTGGGTGCAGCTCAAACATCCTGTACCCATTTATTTTTAAAAATTTTCAAGTATATATTTATTAGCTATTTGTGTTTTTTTTTTTTTAATTTGATAATGTCATGTGAGAGTGTAAAGAATTTTGGTCATTTTCATTGCAACTGCTACCACTCGGATCAACCTCGCAGATTCCTCTTCTTCATTCGCTGTCTTTCATTGTTTGGTTTTATGACTCCAGGACTTTAATTCGAACCGCCTTCATTAGCATGAGGTTGCCTTCTGCTTGCTGGCAACCTACCAAGGGCTACACCATTGGAGAAAATAATCCCACCTCCTACAGCAAATTTTAACAATAGTTCTTCAGCTGGAGGGCAAACCTCTTGAGCCCCTCCCTCCTCCATAGTGGAAAGATGATGGGTTCGATCTTGTGCCAATCTGGTGCAGGTAAGCACAGCTGTTTTTAATTCCTGAGTACCCAGCCAGGTACCAACCAGATGATAGCATTTCATAGATGACCTCCTCATCTTCTGACGCTTACATGATTCTCCCAAAATGCTCCTTGAGCCTTTGGGAACAGGCACATATATAAATCATATATAAATACCCTCCTCACTGCTAAGCATCCACAGACCACCACTTATGCTAAGCACTTTGACTAGATGTGAGTCTTTGCATTGACTGCAGACCAATGTAGAAGCTTCTCAAACCAAGGATGAGAACAGCACTAATCCATGGGTGTAAATATCAATATTTAGAAGGCAGATGGATATATGTCCATCAAGTAAAACAACAGCAGTAGACCACACCAGGAGGCTTTTTACTAACATGCTTACCAACTTGAAATAGTAAACAACATACAAAAAGTACTCAATAAATATTGACTGAATAAATTCTTTAAAATATCTTTCCTAATGACTATAAGATTCCCCCCCACCCCCGAATTCTCCTCCTCTCAAGTTAGAATTTCTACTAATGGAATTATTTCTTTGGGACAAACATTTTTTTAAGTATGCAGATTCCAAAAATATATTTAAATACAGCCATGTTGTGCTCTGAGAGGGAGTGGCCCAGAGAGAGAAAGCAGAGGCAAGATACGGTAGAAGAACGAAGGCCTGTCTTCTGTAGCTGGCGTTGTCATCTCTGGGTTGGTCTGTGTTGTCAGACGATCTGTGGGATCATGGACTACAGAAACTCAGGGTCACTCCCAGGGTCACTCTAATCCCAGTACCTCACAGATAAAGGACCCGAGAACTTTAGAGAACCCAATGCTGAGGGAGTAGGACAGGGAACTTGACAGGTCACAGGCAAGAGTGAGACATAGAGGTCAGGCCCTGAAAGAGCTGAGTGGGTTGAGAGGATGGCAGGACCTGTCTGCAGAGAGTATGGCTGGGTTTAGAGCGGGAAGATGCTATGGGAGAGCCAACTGGAGATCAGGACGACAAAAATCGGTGGAGAAAAGAGCCAGGCGGTAACAGGACTTCACGGAGGTTGCTCTCTGCCAGTCCTGAAAAATCTCCTAAAAGAAAATTAAACCCCGTACTCAGACTGGGCTAAAAAGGGAGCCTGGGCATCTGGTGGTGAGTGGGGGAAGTGCCCCAGGTCCCAGCGTTCCAGACTCAGCAGAGCTAGGCTTTGTTCACAGCCAATGCACACATGGCTTAAAGCAGACTTTGTTTAATATTTGCACAGTCTGTAACTCTTTATCAATGCGCCTTTTGCCTGGACCTGGCCAAAGCCATTGCTGTATTTGGGCCAGGCCCTCTCCACAGCTTCAGGCCACAACACTGCTGCTTATGACTGTTCCTGGGTTAGGTGGGCAGCCCGTGAATGCACTGCTTTGGACAGCCTACAGCGCTTTCCTGGAAGAGCCGCCTCTCTAACTACCTTCGCTAACAAACAGCTTTGCAAACAAGACTGTGATGCCTTTCATTTCCAGCATTTCTATAGCACAATAAGATATGACAGGCATTATAGCGAGAACTGTGTATAAATAAGTAGCGAGAGTTGATGTATTGTTTGAAAACAAAACCGCCTTTGTCAAAAACTTGTAATTCATTGTAGGTGCATGAGACAAAACGCAGAACCTTTTCCTGGAGAAATTTTAGTGGAAACTCCAGTCTTTGCAGCAGACTGCTTTAGGAAGTATAAGGTCGGAATTGAAGCCTTCTCTGGCCATCCACGGACTTTCATGGTCACTGAAGGTCACTTATTGTTCTCATTTTATCATCTTATCATTTTATCATCCGTGTCTTTTAGTCGGATGAAGAAAAGAACAATGAAAGTACAGAACTATGCCACTTTAGTGCTAAAATTTAAATTTAGGATGTAAATACAACAAAATCTAAAATATTTATAAGGCAATAATAAATTACACAGAAGAAGAAAACACACTAAACACTAATGAAGGGAAACCACATCCCAGTGACCCCAGGATCAATAAGGCACACTAGACTATCATCAAAGTCTCATATCTATCATATAAGTCTCTGACGAGTGCTTATAAATTATGTTCAACAGAACAAAAGAATAGAGAAAAACAAGGATTAATTTTGTAAAAGCAATAATTCAAACTCTTAACAGGAAAAGAAAAATCAACCACATCTGATGGTTGTCTGAGAGCTGGACAAAATCAAAACTAAAAGATAAAAGCTTTTCAAAAGTGAGGTTCATGAAAGAATTCTGTATATTCACGTTGGGGGGGGGGTGGAGGTGGTAATCCAGGTGTGTGTGTGTGTGTGTGTGTGTGTGTGTGTGTGTGTGTATCTATGTGTCTGTGTGTGTTCAAGTATAAATGTCAGAGGAAGGGTGCATGTGTGTATATGTATGTGTATACAGCAGTACATGAATGTTCAATTATATATGTGTATGTGTGTGTGTTTATATGTGAATACATATGTGATCAAATGTATTTGTGACATGTGCACATGGAAGGATACATATATGTACTTATGCATATGAGATCAGCTGCTGGACCTCAAGAACTATCCACACTGTTTATAAGAAATCACGTATCACCGATCTACAGCTCGGCTTGTAGAGGGTTCAGCTGAGCTCCCTCCCCACCATACCCTGGAGATCCACCTGTCTCTGCCTTCTCAGCGCAGAACCACAAACCCATCCCGGATGCCAGACTTTCCCACATAAAACACAGAAATAGAACGCAGGTCCTCATGTTTGAGCATTTAACCACCTGGGCCACCCTCCACTCCCCTGAAATAAAAGATATATTTTTTTAATTAGATCTCAAATTATCCCCTCCCAACTTTTAATGGTCAGGTAAACACCATGCTGTTTGCTTAAAATAATTTTTCTTTGTGCTTCGTACTCTCAAAACATTTCTTTAACCTTAATATGTTATGTAATTTATATATTAAAAATTGTCAAAAGAGGAAAAGTATATCTTTTTACTTCCCTAAATTTACAAAAGTTGTTGTATGTTTTAAAGGTTTATTTATATTTCTTTTATGTTGTAAGGGTTTTGACTGCGTGTGCATAAGTATTACATGTGTATCTAAGAACTGAGGCTAGAAAAGGACACAGGACCATCTGGAACTGGGATTATACTGTTGTAAGCCACTCTGTGGATGCTGAGAATTGAACTTGGGTCCTCTGGAAGAGCTCTGAACCACCTCTCCAGCCCAGAAAAGCCACTTTCTTTCTTTAACCCTGTACAACAAACTCTACTCTCACCTTTCTTCTCTCTCTCTCTCTCTCTCTCTCTCTCTCTCTCTCTCTCTCTCTCTTCCTCCTCCTCCTCATCCTCCTCCTCCTCCTCCTCCTTCAATAAACTGAACAAGTTATCAGAAGCTGTTCCCAGGTGTATGAGTTCTTTACCCAGGCACAAACCAAGATCCTGGCTGCACCCACTCATCCTGACTAAGCTTCCCTCCGTCCAGTCTAGCTCACTTTTCTCTCCTATGCTTCTGAATTCACTCTTTCAATATTGACTGCTCAAATTTCATTTTCCTCACCCTCTTTCTGGATGGCTGTTGAAGAAAATGTTTGCCTTTAGTTCTTCCTGAAACATGAGACAATTGGAACATTAACATAGTTTCTGCTCCCACTTCCCAAATCACATACAGAACGTTAAATGAATGTGCTCCGTGAGAAGGCCTTCAGGCTGCTGTGAAATATTTCTGTGCTGAATTAGAGTTCTTGATAGGCCAGGCATTACCTGGATAATTTTAGCACATTAAAATTTTTCCGTCACAGTGTTAAACAAGTTTGTTTTTTGTTTGTCTGTTTCTTTTTAAGTGTAATGGAAAGATACTTAAAAAAACAAAAAAACTGACAGTGCTCTCCACTAGAATGTTGTGGAATAGTGAGAACATTCCTAGCTGTCTGACTGCTGAACAAACGAGTAATTGTCACATTAAGAACTTGAAATCTGCTTCCTGGTTGCTGCCGCTGCAGAGAGCCCCTGGGCAGCACCCCACGAGCGAACTTGAGCCTCGGGACCACAGGTAAGACCAAATTTTCTGCTGCAAGAAAGCTGCCTGGTGAGCTTGGGACACACGGAAGCAGAATTTCTCTAGAACCGGGCACGTTCTGTGTTTACCGGAAGTCCCACACCCGCGGATCCCGGCCCGCAGCAGCTCTCTGCTCCCAGACCCGGTGAGAGAGAAACCCAACCGCCTGGTCAGGTGGGCACTCCTGAGGCTGCAGAGCGGAAGAGACCACCAACACTGCTCACCCCTGCCCACATCCCTGGCCCAAGAGGAAACTGTATAAGGCCTCTGGGCTCCCGTGGGGGAGGGCCCAGGAGCGGCAGGACCCCTGCCGGAGACACTGCCGGACCCTGAAGGAAACAGACCGGATAAACAGTTCTCTGCACCCAAATCCCGTGGGAGGGAGAGCTAAACCTTCAGAGAGGCAGACAGGCCTGGGAAACCAGAAGAGACTGCTCCCTGCACACACATCTCGGACGCCAGAGGAAAAAGCCAAAGACCATCTGGAACCCTGGTGCACTGAAGCTCCCGGAAGGGGCGGCACAGGTCTTCCTGGTTGCTGCCGCTGCAGAGAGCCCCTGGACAGCACCCCACGAGCAAACCTGAGCCTCGGGACCACAGGTAAGACCAAATTTTCTGCTGCAAGAAAGCTGCCCGGTGAACTCAAGACACAGGCCCACAGGAACAGCTGAAGACCTGTAGAGAGGAAAAACTACACGCCCGAAAGCAGAACACTCTGTCCCCATAACTGACTGAAAGAGAGGAAAACAGGTATACAGCACTCCTGACACACAGGCTTATAGGACAGTCTAGCCACTGTCAGAAATAGCAGAACAAAGTAACACTAGAGATAATCTGATGGCGAGAGGCAAGCGCAGGAACCCAAGCAACAGAAACCAAGACTACATGCCATCATCGGATCCCAATTCTCCCACCAAAACAAACATGGAATATCCAAACACACCAGAAAAGCAAGATCTAGTTTCAAAATCATATTTGATCATGATGCTGGAGGACTTCAGGAAAGACCTGAACACACTTAGGGAAGCACAGGAAAACATTAATAAACAAGTAAAAGCCTACAGAGAGGAATCGCAAAAATCCCTGAAAGAATTCCAGGAAAACACAATCAAACAGTTGAAGGAATTAAAAATGGAAATAGAAGCAATCAAGAAAGAACACATGGAAACAACCCTGGATATAGAAAACCAAAAGAAGAGACAAGGAGCTGTAGATACAAGCTTCACCAACAGAATACAAGAGATGGAAGAGAGAATCTCAGGAGCAGAAGATTCCATAGAAATCATTGACTCAACTGTCAAAGATAATGTAAAGCGGAAAAAGCTACTGGTCCAAAACATACAGGAAATCCAGGACTCAATGAGAAGATGAAACCTAAGGATAATAGGTATAGAAGAGAGTGAAGACTCCCAGCTCAAAGGACCAGTAAATATCTTCAACAAAATCATAGAAGAAAACTTCCCTAACCTAAAAAAAGAGATACCCATAGACATACAGGAAGCCTACAGAACTCCAAATAGATTGGACCAGAAAAGAAACACCTCCCGTCACATAATTGTCAAAACACCAAACACACAAAATAAAGAAAGAATATTAAAAGCAGTAAGGGAAAAAGGTCAAGTAACATATAAAGGGAGACCTATCAGAATCACACCAGACTTCTCGCCAGAAACTATGAAGGCCAGAAGATCCTGGACTGATGTTATACAGACCCTAAGAGAACACAAATGCCAGCCCAGATTACTGTATCCAGCAAAACTCTCAATTAACATTGATGGAGAAACCAAGATATTCCATGACAAAACCAAATTTACACAATATCTTTCTACAAATCCAGCACTACAAAGGATAATAAATGGTAAAGCCCAACATAAGGAGGCAAGCTATACCCTAGAAGAAGCAAGAAACTAATCGTCTTGGCAACAAAACAAAGAGAATGAAAGCACACAAACATAACCTCACATCAAATATGAATATAACGGGAAGCAATAATCACTATTCCTTAATATCTCTCAATATCAATGGCCTCAACTCCCCAATAAAAAGACATAGATTAACAAACTGGATACGCAACGAGGACCCTGCATTCTGCTGCCTACAGGAAACACACCTCAGAGACAAAGACAGACACTACCTCAGAGTGAAAGGCTGGAAAACAACTTTCCAAGCAAATGGTCAGAAGAAGCAAGCTGGAGTAGCCATTCTAATATCAAATAAAATCAATTTCCAACTAAAAGTCATCAAAAAAGATAAGGAAGGACACTTCATATTCATCAAAGGAAAAATCAACCAAGATGAACTCTCAATCCTAAATATCTATGCCCCAAATACAAGGGCACCTACATATGTAAAAGAAACCTTACTAAAGCTCAAAACACACATTGCACCTCACACAATAATAGTGGGAGATGTCAACACCCCACTCTCATCAATGGACAGATCATGGAAACAGAAATTAAACAGTGATGTAGACAGACTAAGAGAAGTCATGAGCCAAATGGACTTAACGGATATTTATAGAACATTCTATCCTAAAGCAAAAGGATATACCTTCTTCTCAGCTCCTCATGGTACTTTCTCCAAAATTGACCATATAATTGGTCAAAAAACGGGCCTCAACAGGTACAGAAAGATAGAAATAATCCCATGCGTGCTATCGGACCACCACGGCCTAAAACTGGTCTTCAATAACAATAAGGGAAGAATGCCCACATATACGTGGAAATTGAACAATGCTCTACTCAATGATAACCTGGTCAAGGAAGAAATAAAGAAAGAAATTAAAAACTTTTTAGAATTTAATGAAAATGAAGATACAACATACTCAAACTTATGGGACACAATGAAAGCTGTGCTAAGAGGAAAACTCATAGCGCTGAGTGCCTGCAGAAAGAAACAGGAAAGAGCATATGTCAGCAGCTTGACAGCACACCTAAAAGCTCTAGAACAAAAAGAAGCAAATACACCCAGGAGGAGTAGAAGGCAGGAAATAATCAAACTCAGAGCTGAAATCAACCAAGTAGAAACAAAAAGGACCATAGAAAGAACCAACAGAACCAAAAGTTGGTTCTTTGAGAAAATCAACAAGATAGATAAACCCTTAGCCAGACTAACGAGAGGACACAGAGAGTGTGTCCAAATTAACAAAATCAGAAATGAAAAGGGAGACATAACTACAGATTCGGAGGAAATTCAAAAAATCATCAGATCTTACTATAAAAACCTATATTCAACAAAATTTGAAAATCTTCAGGAAATGGACAATTTCCTAGACAGATACCAGGTATCGAAGTTAAATCAGGAACAGATAAACCAGTTAAACAACCCCATAACTCCTAAGGAAATAGAAGCAGTCATTAAAGGTCTCCCAACCAAAAAGAGCCCAGGTACAGACGGGTTTAGTGCAGAATTCTATCAAACCTTCATAGAAGACCTCATACCAATATTATCCAAACTATTCCACAAAATTGAAACAGATGGAGCCCTACCGAATTCCTTCTACGAAGCCACAATTACTCTTATACCTAAACCACACAAAGACACAACAAAGAAAGAGAACTTCAGACCAATTTCCCTTATGAATATCGACGCAAAAATACTCAATAAAATTCTGGCAAACCGAATTCAAGAGCACATCAAAACAATCATCCACCATGATCAAGTAGGCTTCATCCCAGGCATGCAGGGATGGTTTAATATACGGAAAACCATCAACGTGATCCATTATATAAACAAACTGAAAGAACAGAACCACATGATCATTTCATTAGATGCTGAGAAAGCATTTGACAAAATTCAACACCCCTTCATGATAAAAGTCCTGGAAAGAATAGGAATTCAAGGCCCATACCTAAACATAGTAAAAGCCATATACAGCAAACCAGTTGCTAACATTAAACTAAATGGAGAGAAACTTGAAGCAATCCCACTAAAATCAGGGACTAGACAAGGCTGCCCACTCTCTCCCTACTTATTCAATATAGTTCTTGAAGTTCTAGCCAGAGCAATCAGACAACAAAAGGAGATCAAGGGGATACAGATCGGAAAAGAAGAGGTCAAAATATCACTATTTGCAGATGACATGATAGTATATTTAAGTGATCCCAAAAGTTCCACCAGAGAACTACTAAAGCTGATAAACAACTTCAGCAAAGTGGCTGGGTATAAAATTAACTCAAATAAATCAGTTGCCTTCCTCTATACAAAAGAGAAACAAGCCGAGAAAGAAATTAGGGAAACGACACCCTTCATAATAGACCCAAATAATATAAAGTACCTCGGTGTGACTTTAACCAAGCAAGTAAAAGATCTGTACAATAAGAACTTCAAGACACTGAGGAAAGAAATTGAAGAAGACCTCAGAAGATGGAAAGATCTCCCATGCTCATGGATTGGCAGGATTAATATGGTAAAAATGGCCATTTTACCAAAAGCAATCTACAGATTCAATGCAATCCCCATCAAAATACCAATCCAATTCTTCAAAGAGTTAGACAGAACAATTTGCAAATTCATCTGGAATAACAAAAAACCCAGGATAGCTAAAGCTATCCTCAACAATAAAAGGACTTCAGGGGGAATCACTATCCCTGAACTCAAGCAGTATTACAGAGCAATAGTGATAAAAACTGCATGGTATTGGTACAGAGACAGACAGATAGACCAATGGAATAGAATTGAAGACCCAGAAATGAACCCACACACCTATGGTCACTTGATTTTTGACAAAGGAGCCAAAACCATCCAATGGAAAAAAGATAGTATTTTCAGCAAATGGTGCTGGTTCAACTGGAGGGCAACATGTAGAAGAATGCAGATCGATCCATCCTTATCACCCTGTACAAAGCTTAAGTCCAAGTGGATCAAGGACCTCCACATCAAACCAGACACACTCAAACTAATAGAAGAAAAACTAGGGAAGCATCTGGAACACATGGGCACTGGAAAAAATTTCCTGAACAAAACACCAATGGCTTATGCTCTAAGATCAAGAATCGACAAATGGGATCTCATAAAACTGCAAAGCTTCTGTAAGGCAAAGGACACTGTGGTTAGGACAAAACGGCAACCAACAGATTGGGAAAAGATCTTTACCAATCCTACAACAGATAGAGGCCTTATTTCCAAAATATACAAAGAACTCAAGAAGTTAGACCGCAGGGAAACAAATAACCCTATTAAAAAATGGGGTTCAGAGCTAAACAAAGAATTCACAGCTGAGGAATGCCGAATGGCTGAGAAACACCTAAAGAAATGTTCAACATCTTTAGTCATAAGGGAAATGCAAATCAAAACAACCCTGAGATTTCACCTCACACCAGTGCGATTGGCTAAGATCAAAAACTCAGGTGACAGCAGATGCTGGCGAGGATGTGGAGAAAGAGGAACACTCCTCCATTGTTGGTGGGATTGCAGACTGGTAAAACCATTCTGGAAATCAGTCTGGAGGTTCCTCAGAAAATTGGACATTGAACTGCCTGATGATCCAGCTATACCTCTCTTGGGCATATACCCAAAAGATGCCTCAACATATAAAAGAGACACATGCTCCACTATGTTCATCGCAGCCTTATTTATAATAGCCAGAAGCTGGAAAGAACCCAGATGCCCTTCAACAGAGGAATGGATACAGAAAATGTGGTACATCTACACAATGGAATATTACTCAGCTATCAAAAACAACGAGTTTATGAAATTCGTAGGCAAATGGTTGGAACTGGAAAATATCATCCTGAGTGAGCTAACCCAATCACAGAAAGACATACATGGTATGCACTCATTGATAAGTGGCTATTAGCCCAAATGCTTGAATTACCCTAGATGCCTAGAACAAATGAAACTCAAGACGGATGATCAAAATGTGAATGCTTCACTCCTTCTTTAAATGAGGAAAAAGAATACCCTTGGCAGGGAAGGGAGAGGCAAAGATTAAAACAGAGACTGAAGGAACACCCATTCAGAGCCTGCCCCACATGTGGCCCATACATATACAGCCACCCAATTAGACAAGATGGATGAAGCAAAGAAGTGCAGACCGACAGGAGCCGGATGTAGATCGCTCTTGAGAGACACAGCCAGAATACAGCAAATATAGAGGCGAATGCCAGCAGCAAACCACTGAACTGAGAATAGGTCCCCTATTGAAGGAATCAGAGAAAGAACTGGAAGAGCTTGAAGGGGCTCGAGACCCCATATGTACAACAATGCCAAGCAACCAGAGCTTCCAGGGACTAAGCCACTACCTAAAGACTATACATGGACTGACCCTGGACTCTGACCCCATAGGTAGCAATGAATATCCTAGTAAGAGCACCAGTGGAAGGGGAAGCCCTGGGTCCTGCTAAGACTGAACCCACAGTGAACTAGTCTATGGGGGGAGGGCGGCAATGGGGGGAGGTTTGGGAGGGGAACACCCATAAGGAAGGGGAGGGGGGAGGGGGATGTTTGCCCGGAAACCGGGAAAGGGAATAACACTCGAAATGTATATAAGAAATACTCAAGTTAATTAAAAAAAAAAAAAAAAAAAAAAAAGAACTTGAAATCTTGGGTGTTCAACTGAGTAATGAAATTTAAAAGTTTCCCAGTTGTAATTATGTTCAATTTAAGTGGCCCATAGCTACCATGCTGGACAGCTCGGATCAAGTACCATTGAATTGCTGTGCTCATATTTGATTCCATCTAGAAGAGTCTGTCGCTATGTTCACTGATGTCACATACACCTTCCTCATCTCATCTAGCAGAATAGAGTCTATGTGACACTATGTCCCTCTGCAGCCTCGCTGGCCCAATTCTCCCTCTCTCTCAGAGCACACTTCACAGTTTCATTTCCACCAAAGAATGGAATAGCAAACCCCTAGACCCATTAATGTTACTAATAATAATCCCATGTGTTGGAATTTTGCCCAAAGTTTTAATGATCAATGTCATAGCTACTTCTCATACAAAAGAATCAGAAATTATTTTATGAATTAAATATCATGCTCATCATCATCAAGATCATGATCAAATATTTTGTTCTGAAAATGCCTTTGGGTGATTTCTGTCATAGCAACCTCCTTCCTTGATGTCTTCTCAGACTTTTTTCCTCCCTTTCTTTACCCCAGAGGTCCCCCATGAGGGGCACCCCTAGACTCTCTCCCAATATTAAGACCTACACCTTTGGGTGTTACTTTCCCAAGCTGTACCTTAGAATTATTGCTCCATGATAGAGCCCTTCTCATGTGTGTGTGCGTGCGTGCGTGCGTGCGTGCGTGTGTGTGTGTGTGTGTGTGTGTGTGTGTGTGTGTGTGTGTTTTGTCTCTACCTAATCATGCACTAACGTTGCTTGGCCTTCCTGAGAGTTGAACCTCTAACTGGCATTCAGTTGAAGGATTTAGATTTTCATTTCCTCCTGGAAGAATCTAGGAGGAAGATATCAAAAAAAAAAAAAAAAAAAAAAAAAAAAAAAAAACAAAAACAGTTTACTGAATGCTCGGTGAGGAGGCAAGGAAGCAAGGTAGAGTCTTGACTTTTTCTTTCCTGGAGTTTGTCCTATTAGGACAAAAAGAATCCATCAGCAGCCTTTTCTGGAGTGACAAGAAACTAGCCACAGTTTTTCCTTGTTGCAAAACCCATGACTACCCGATATCTGTCATCACTGAGAGCAGGGCTAGCCTTGTGAGCGAGACTTGGGAAAGCCCAGATTCATTTGTTATCATTCACACCAGACTGAACTTAATTGCTTACTCTGTTTTCTAGTACTCTTTGTTCTCGGCAGTTTTATCAGTCAGCTAGCCCACTGCTCAACTTCGGAACGGTAAATTATATGTACAAAAGTGCACAGGTGACCGACAGGCTTATTTTATTTGGATTGGTTTTTAATTCAATGTCCAAAGTTCAATGATCAGTAAAACAGTTTTTGTGTGTGAGAGAAAATCTAAATTGAAGATTTGCATACAGTTCAGTGTTCACTAAGGTCCTCCAACTCTCCTGTAAGCTCCTTGGGAGAAGATTTATTTATTTGTTTAATTATTTAATTGTTTAATTAATTAATTAATTAATGAGTACTTGTCCTTATCTCCACTATATGGAGCAGCACCTGCCACAGGTGCACAATCAGTTTCTGTTGGGGCTGAAATCCTACATGTTCAGATCCGTACACTGTGGTCTTCTGTGACACTTACATTTTGGCAAGTTTCACCTGCTTTTATATGTTTCATTATTTTACATCATAAAATACTCAGGAATAAGGACCCAAAGGCTGGTGCACATTTGAAGTGTTCTCTATATTAGGTGAACTAGATCAAGATGTTGCAGAAGCTCTTTCATCACGGCAGAAATGAGCATCAGAGTTACCTGAGGATGCTTTTGAAACTATCCATGATCAGGCAAGGCCGCTAGGGATCCTGACTCAGTGAGATCAGAGTGCAATCTAAGAGTCTGGATTTTCATAAACCTTCCCAGATGATTACAAGCAACTTCATGGAACTGTGGGTTAGGATGTCCAAAAAGAGGAACAACCAACCAGAGGTGCTTGTGCATTGTAGCAGGTTGGTCTGACGCTGCTTGTGTTCTATTGCCAAATACTGGTTCCTCAAGATGTGGTTGAGCTAGACGAACAGATACTCACATACTCAAAATGCTGCCATGGTAAACTTCTCTCCAATTTAACTTGTCAATAAAAGGCTAGAGCATGTGATTAGGCAGTGGAGGGAGTAAGATAGGCCTGGAGTTTAGAGTGAGAGAACTGCAGGTAGAAAGAGGAGAGAGGAAGCAGAGGAAGAGGAAGGTGCCATGGATCAGAACTACATGGCCTGGAGAAACAGCAAGTAACAAGGGACTCTATAGCAGGGCAACAAGTTAGTATAGCTGTAGATCTGGCCAATCTAGACTCGTGGCTTGAAATTAAAATACCTGGATTGTGTGTCTTATATACAGGCTTCTTAGGATTATAAATTCCTGTGTAATCATTCATGTTTAGAGATCTGGGGTGACTGGAAATCTTATACTGTTGCAGGCTTGGCAAGGCCTAAATCCCCAGGCCAAACTAGAATGCTGGAAATTCCAGCAATAGTTGATGCTTACAGTATTGATTGGGAAGGTGCTCAGAAGAATAAATTTCTCTCTCTTTGAGACCCTTTCTTTTCTCTGGAGGTTTTCTGTTTTGTTCTGTTTTGTTGTCGTTTTAATGTTTACATTCTGGAATTTGTATTAGTGTTTATGGGGGCTTAAAAATCATAAAATAAGAAAAAGAAAAACAATTTTTCAATACACCTTCACAAATAACTCACCACTGGCTTTACTTAAGCATTTTAAAAGAAAGTGAAAAATAGTAGTGAATTAATTTATATAGTTTTATCAGCATGTTGACATGCTATAAATTAAGAGCTTATGGATGTGTTAACAATAAGACCTACATCAAAGCCACAGGGTTAAACCCTATACTGTATGAAAAATTTATGTATGGAATCTGTGGGACAAAGTCATGAGGAGAAAATGTTTTAATTCTTCAACCATTGATTTTTTTCTTTTTCTTTTATTGGATTTTTTATTTACATTTTAAATGTTATCCCCTTTCTCAATCTCCCCTCCAGAAACCCAATATCTCCCCCTGCTTCCATAAGGATGTTCCCTCACCCAGCCACTCCCTCCCTCCCACCTCCAAACTCTGACATTCCCCTACACTGGGGCATCGATCCTTGACAGGACTAAGAGCCTCTCCTCCCACTGATGCCTGACAAGGTCATCTTCTGCTACATACGTGACTGGAGCCATAGGTCCATCCCTGTGTACCCTTTGCATTGTGGTTTAGTCCCTGGGAGCTTTGGAGGGGGGTCTGGTTGACCGATATTGTTGTTTTTCTTAAGGGGTTGCAAACCCCTTCAGCTACTTCAGTCCTTTCTCTAACTCTTCCACTGGGAACCCTGTTCTCAGTACAAAGGTTGGCTGCAGGTATTGGCCTCTGTATTTGTCAGGCTGTGGCAAAGCCTCTCAGGAAACAGCTATATCATGATCAGGTCAGCATGTACTTCTTAGCATCAGCAATGGTGACTGGGTTTGGTGTCTGTATATGAAATGGATCTCCAGGTGGGGCGGTCTCTAAATGGCCTTTCCTTCAGTCTCTGCTCCACACTTTGTCTCCAAAATTCCTCCTGTGAGTATTTTTACTCCCCCTTCTAAGGAGGAGTAAAGCATCGACACTTTGGTCGTCCTTCTTCTTGAGCTCTATGTGGTCCGTGAACTGTATGTTGGGTAATTTGAGCTTTTGGGCGAATACCACTTACAGTGAGTGCATACTATGGGTCTTCTGTTGTGATTGGGTTACTTTACTTAGGAGGATATTTTCTAGTTCCATCCATTTGCCTAAAATTTCATGAAGTCATTGTTTTTAATAGCTGAATAGTATTCCATTTTGTAAATGTACCACATTTTCTGTATCCATTCCTCTGTTGAGGGACATCTAGGTTCTTTCCAACTTCTGGCTATTATAAATAAGGCTGCAATGAATATAGTGGAGCATGTGTCCTTGTTATATATTGGAGCATCATTTGGGTATATGCCCAGGAGTGGTATAGCTAGGTCCTCAGGTAGTTCTATGTCCAATTTTCTGAGGAACCTCCAGACTGACTTCCAGAGTGTTTGTACCAGCTTGCAATCCCACTAACAATGGAGGAGCGTTCCTCTTTAGGACCTCATGAAATTGCCAAGCATCTGTAAGGCAAAAGACAGTGATCTCTGGCCTGGCTAGGTGTGTGGATTCAGGTGATTGGGGAAGAACTCAGGCAGGAAGAGAGAACTGCTTCTGCCACCTCTGCTGCTGGTTCTGCTCCACCCCCATTTCCACCACTGCCAATTTGGTTGCTCAGGCCTGGACTGAGCCAACGGGAGGCTGATTAGCACGCAAGGCGTGCAGGGAATGGGTGGTGCAGGGGAGGAGTACAGGGGAGCTTCTGGAGGCAATTTCAGGAGAGCAGATCTCTTCCCCAAGCAGTGATGTTACAGCTCTAATGACAGAAGCTCTCAGCCAATTGAATAGTTCCTTCACACCTTTAATTCTGAACACAACTCTTAAGTAAATTCCCCTGATCACCCACCTGTAGTAGCGGCCTGTGTGGCCACTTCATTTTGAGATCTCACATGGCTCTTCAAAACTTCTCTATCAGAAGCATGGCAAAACTCTGTCTCTCCTCTTTCGCATCACCCTGCTTGCCTCCAGGGACCCAGAAGTCCCACCTATCTCTTCTGCCCAGCAATTTTCCCATGGCTTTCTTCACTGACAGATCAAGAACCAATTGGGTAACAGCAACTTAGCATCAGAATCTCCCCTACAACTAAAATATCTAGAGTTGATTCTTGTCAAATATCTAATTGGAGAGGTCTTCTGAGTAAATGGTGTTTAGGAGCAGTAAAAGGACAACTCAAAGTCAAGTCATGGGGTACAAGCTGATAGCCTGTGTTCTGCTTGAGATGGCTCTTCAGACAGATCTCATCTTGAGACAGCTCTCTGCTTGAGACAGTTCTTCAGTCAGTTCTTTCTGGATAGCTCTCTCTCTCTTGCAAACCAAACCAGTTTTTTATTTACATATCAATTTAATCATTACCTCAGGTTCCCATTTGATGAATCAGCATTTTATGAGCTTAGCTCCTTGGTTCCTAGAAAAAGAGAGCAAGCATATTTTTTAACATTGCAAATGAATCCAGAGATCTTCCCACCATTGTAAACAGAGACAACAAGTTTAGCTGAGGGATCCTCTCCTGAGTTTACCATTCCCACCATTCCTGGGCCTAAACCAGCTCTGTCCCAGGCTGACCTTACACTAAGGAATCTGCTTGCCTTCGTAAGCACAAACAATAAGTTTACCTGGATAGGATCTTGCCCTTCAATCACCATTCCCTAAATAAAGATATCTCTTTCCTTAGTATCATTGTTCATCATGCACCTGCCTCTGTTTTTTAAGGTCCTCGTGTAATTAATATTACATCCACATATTTGCATAGTTGAGAAACTGTGTGTGTGTGTGTGTGTGTGTGTGTGTGTGTGTGTGTGTGTGTGTGTGTGTGTGTATTTTAACTCATGTTTTCAGAGTTCTTTCCCACAGCCTTAAGGGCCATCCTGATAGCATTCACTATTTTTCTGAGAAACGTAGACACACCCTTGCATCCTGGACTTGTGCTATTTTTAATTATGATGGCGTCATTAACCTTAGCAGGGAGATTATTCCCCAAAGGAAGAACATGAAAATATATACATTATTATACAAACAAGTCTTATGCCCACACCAACCATCAAAACTCATAAAGGCCTACTCCCTGCTGGCCCTGCTTCATGGGCAGGAACCATGCCACAAAGTCCTTTTTGTGGGGCCTATGCAGGACTCAGGACTGTGCCTCTGAGGGGACATAGGATGTAGAGACAGGAGATCCCAGGCCATCTACTTGGTGAATACAGCACCAAACTACAAGAGTCTGTTTCAAATACTTAGACAGTGAGGAAGGACACCCAAGGATAGCCTCTGATCTGCAGATGTGTACACTAACACACACAAACCCACACGAACACACAGGAACACATATACAAGCACACAGAAATTTGAAAAACCTATTTATTTGAAAGTTCTATTTTAAACTATTGTTGTAACTATTGTTGGCATTATGTTGTGATAGACTATGTTTCTCTGTTCTAGTACTTTCTATAAATTGTTATGCATGATTACTATTTGTGCCTGCTTTGTTACTATTGTTACTGTGCTTTATTATTGTGATTAAAATTTACCATTTTAACAAATTGTTAGCACACAGTATTTCTTCCCATAGCCATGTTGTCCACAATTATACTTTTATCTATATAACTCTGAATACTTCAGGCTCCTATAATAAATACAGCTCTCCGTAGCTGATTTATATCACTTACTGTAATGATCTCAAGTGTTATCATTTGTATTCTATCTAAATGTCTTCCTTTCTTAAAAACTGGGTAATATTCTGTTGAGTGTCTATGGCAT
Source organism: Rattus norvegicus (assembly GCF_021556685.1). NCBI lineage: Eukaryota > Metazoa > Chordata > Mammalia > Rodentia > Muridae > Rattus > Rattus norvegicus. Next base: position 43,637,168 of record NC_141553.1, read on the forward strand.
ATCTGTTTATCTACTCCTCTTTCAGTAGGAACTTAGGTATTTGCCTCTCTCACTTCTGTCCATGTTTTACAGTCACCATTTTGTTCTATGTTGTCTGTTTTATCTTGATAATTTTGGTGATGTTCTCTGTTGGCTGGCTGAATTAATGCTGAACTCCTGCATTTGAATCAAAATGATTCTGTGTGTGTGTGTGTGTGTGTGTGTGTGTGTGTGTGTGTGTGTGTGTTTCTTTCTCTAGCTTATTGTTGGCCAAATGAATTATTATCTGTAGCTTAATGCTAAGAAATTCTACCATTCTTGAGGCATGTTCCATGACAAGGGCAAAGAATGGATCATAGTAATAAGTTACAATTTTATAGTGCTGGATGTTGACAGCACCCATTTACAGGCTTTGTATCATGTAATCCTCTTAAGAACACATTGATATATCATTGTCCCCACCTTAATAGAAACCCCAGACTATGAAAGATTAAGTAGCGATGTGCCCCAGGTCATACAGCTGGCAAGTGGCAAAACCTTCCTTTGAACCTCTTCTAGGCCATGCTCACAACTTCCTGTGCATTCATTTGAAGAGAAGAAGAAATGCTCACAAAGAAAATACAGGCTCACCCAGCAGCCAATTGGCATGCCTGGAATATCTCAAGCAAATGGACAACTTGAGCCATGAGAGTTTTGCAGTTTTGGAGAAATGCCTTGTGAAACAGAAATGCTCTGGGTATAAATTACTGCCACACTCATACAGAGAGTCTGGTATTAGTACAGCAACTGCCAAGTATTAAATCTACTATGACTAAGTTCTATGCTAGACCCTTGTATCTATCACATATTTGAGAAAGGTCTTTTAAAGTTGGTATTATGCCCATATTACAGATTAATAAAGTGAGATTGACAAGGTTTAAGTCCAAAGTTACAGAGAGAGCAAGTGAAGGTGACTGCATTTCCAGCCCAATGCTGTTTGACTATTCAGACAGTGCTTCCATTGCCAAACCCTGAACAGAGGACAAGACAGATAGATGGATACCTGGCTGCAGGCAAGGAGCCGGGGAAGGGAAACCACTTAGTCTTCTACCTAAGTTCACTAGAACCAGCTTGAGTTGACATTTATGAATGGCCCTTTTAGAAAAGCACACAAAGTCTCTATGCTTCTTATTTGTACTTGATTTGGTAAACACATCTTCTACACACTTCACACTTTGCTGAAACAGAACGTGGGCTTGGCTGCCTTTTCTGATCCATCCAGAGGATGGTTTTGAGATGTGGCTCCTTACTGAGTGCCTTAAGGAACCAAATACACTGCTGAAAAAGCAAGAGCGTAAGGCTCATGCTGCTCTTTGATTAAAGCTTCTCAGACCAAAGGTTACCTAAAGAGCTTGATTGTTTCAGTGTCTTCTGGGAGCTAGTATTCTGAGCAGTCCTGAGAGGGGAGTTATTTTCTAGTGTATGGAATACTGTAGTTAGCTTCCAGGCTATGTGAATTTTAGTAAAATAAAATTTAAAAACAGGAGTGGAAGCTGGGTAACTTGACTGTATTTGCACCTAAAGGCAGAGTCAAACAATCAGGCAGGTCCCTGCATGCTGAGTGGGGTCCACAGAAAAGGCTAGTGGGTGACCAGCAGTGCCTCAGTAGAGTACTCTGTCTACACTGTGCACATTGATTAATCAGGAGGAGTATCATTCATGTTTCCTACTCTCCATTTATTATGTTGCTGTCTTAAATAAGAGTGTATATGAGGCCCCAGCACTGCAAGAAAATTTGATTGGTTAGTAACTTCTTAATAACTGCCTTTGACAGAGTCTTATGAGTGTACAGGATGTTTAGAATAAGTGACAACTGAGTGTTCTGCCCTAAACAGGCACCCGGAAAGATTTCAGCAGAGGGAGCAGAAAGATTGGAAGAGCTGAAAGATAAGGAAGGGCTGTGAGGTGTCACCTTAAGGACCATTGCAGTCACACACTGTTAGCAACTATGGGTAACTTGATGGGGTCTACACAAGAATAGCCACGAGCAGCCAGACAAGGATTCAGGAGGGACTCCATGACCCTGCTGCTTCCTTCCTGCTGAACTATTTCCTGTGAATAGATTCGGGGAAAGGGAGAGGCGCCGTCACCATCAGTACGGTACCTACTGGTTATCCTCAGTACCCAACAGATGGTCCCAATCCAACAAGGAGGTCCTGGTTCAATAAAATAGACCACACGATAAAACCAAAACGTATGTATCTGGGAAGGGGATGTCAAAAATAGGTTTGGTAGGGGTGGTGGGGAGATAAGAGGAGAGAAAAAAATAACTACAATGTATTATTCACATGTCTGAGATTGTCAAAAAACTAATTTAACTAGAAAACAAACAGATGGACAAAAAAACTAAATAAATGACTTTTCTGAATATTTAACAAAGTGCTAACAAGTTTAAAGACTGGTTTCCTAGAATCCAGTGGTTCTTATCCAAACCAAAAATCAAGTTTTAAATGTTTAAAACTGTGTGATATGTTAGCCTAATTTTTAGAGCTGGATTTCTCAGTATAATCAAAGAGCTGCCAAAGGCATATATATGCTTTGGAAATTCTACTGAAAAACATCAAGTTTCTAACCTGTGCGTGCTTCCCCATTTTAAAGGTATCGTCTGAAATTGTCGTTTGCATGAAATGCCACAAAAGTAAAATAGCCATTATTTCTAAAGAGATTTTTCTTTAGAAATATCTTTGTTTTTTTTTAAATGTGTTTTCTATTTGTAAAACAGAAAAGTAAAATCGTATGGTTTATTGGCTATGTTCCTCTCACATGTTTCAGTGGGTCACTGTATCTTCTAGAGAAAAATTAAATACATTCCAGTTGCTTTTCCCAGACCGAATTTAATGACAATTTGAGATATATGCCCTTATATCCTGCCTCACAATATTTCCAGCAAAAGTAGCCACCGCAGCAAAATGCCTGCTTTCCCAGGCTACACTCACCCTGTAGACCAAGTCTGAAATATTACATTGAATTTACTCACTTCAGACTATTTCTTTACTATCAACAAGCAATGTTCTGAAGAAAAACATATCCCATGTCCCCCAAACAGGGTAAATATGAAACACAATAGATAGTTATTAAAAACATGACCCCTTGTCTTTTAATAGTGGAGTCATTTCCTTGTCTTGAGTGCACGAGGGAAGAAAGAGTCTGATGAGATATTCTCCCACTGAGTGATATTCCTTGCTATCTGGATGTGGTTTTCACCAGCACATCATTTATAAAAAACTGATCCTGGACACACTTGCTTATTCAATTACTGACCATAGTAATGAAAGCATGTTAACTGTGATATATGTGGGTGAGCACCAGGAAGGGGGACTGGTCACTTGAAATAGTTGTAGAATAAGATGCTGTTGATGGAGAGAAATAAAAGATTTGATAAGCCAGGTATGAATGTGTTTCCCTCTGGCCAGGTTTCTTATTCCATCCAGATTGAGGATAAGCCTGACCTAGCCTAAGGTCTTATGAACCAGGATCACCAAGGGTCATGGCCTACCACACTGCCGGACATCAAGACAGATGGGGGCTCAAATATCAGGTCCACCATGGCTGCATTTACAGTAAGGACTGGAGGGAATGATGGAGTAGCAATAAGAAAGCAAAGCCAGGGGTGCGGGTGAGAAAGCATTCCAGAAGCAAAGTGAGGGATTGGTAATGGGGCTGAGGCTGGCAAACTCTCTTTCAGTGGGCAGGAAATTGTAAAGGCCCTGTCAGCCTTAGAGAGTCGTTTAGATGGGGACCACAGAAAAGATTAAAGTAAGAAGCTGGCATCTGTATCTAATGCTTGAAAACACCAACAGCAGCAGCCCCTCTCTGCAGTTTGAGTAGACTTAAACTATCTTGAGTCAGGAGCACAAAACATTTTTGAGTTAGCAATGGAAGCAGTGACTTAGTACATTTATTAAGCACCATTCTGTCCTGGTAATGGATGTGTGCGCCTTACAGGGTACATGTGAGTCAGGGACTCATAGTCTGGGAAGTCTGTCCGAAGGAAATTGGGAATAGATTTCAGATGTCTAACTTGACAATCATATCACGGTTCAGTATGCCTGAAACACATGGCGCATCTGCACCACCATAGAAACATGTTAGTTATGTTTGAACTTGACCTGGACCGAAGCTAAAAAGGAGACCTCATGTTTAGAACAAATGATTCAACAAGGACCTTGAATGCCAGGCCTAAGAGTTTGGAATGTATTTAATTCAACAATAACCATCAAGGTTTCTTTTCCTTTTCATGACTCCTTTAAGGTAATTTTTCTTTTAGGCAGAGATCCTGTTTACATTTTAGTCAAATTATTAACTGCTTTGGATATTAAAAATATATATATAATGAAGGAAATCAAGTCACTTAACCTTGCCTCAGTTTTCTTTTTTTCATTTCTATGGTGAGCATTATAGACAACATAATTTCTAACGTACCTTCGGATCTGGAGTTTTAATTTGATAGCATAAATAAAATTCTCTATGTATATCCTCACCTGTGAAGTGAAAAAAGAAAAATATTTTATGGACAGTGATTTTTAACACATAAAATTCCACAAGAACTATCCCTGTAGATTGGGAGGTTACTATGTCCCACTCTGCAACCTGCTTGGCACAGTGGCATTATTACAACCCACAAGTCATCCTTATACTTTACACTTGATACACCCAGCCAATGGAAGGGAATCTGGATTCGTGAGGCTGGTTCTTTATTTTGTGATGTGTTTCTGATGTATATGAATAAAAGCTTGATTTAAGCATCCTGAGTGCTTTATTCCCACTTAATCTTGAACTAACAAGAGAATCTTAAGTTTAGTAAAAGAAAGTTTAGAAGCACGCAGGACTGAAGATATCACAAATATTTAAATAACATATAATTCCAAGCACACACACCATTAAAACTGGATACCAGAGATGAGTTCCTACTGTGTGCTTTGAGTGTTTTCTTTACTGACACAGATTGGCATCCTATTCTGAAATACAGCCTGCACCTATTAAGAAGAATGTGTTGTGTAAAGTTCTCTCTTCAGCCACATACAGAACTGAGAGTAAATTGTGTGGTGGGTAAAGACATGGGCAGTCATGCATATTCAGGGTGAACTCTTTCCAGGGAGATGACATGAGTCCAACAGACCACCTCCAGGATAATGCATGATTCTAAGAGTTCATCAGAATTTCTAGAACCTGAAATTAGCAAGACTAGCTAAGGAGAGTATCAGGGGGCTGGAGAGTTGGCTCCATGGTTAAGAGTACTGACTGTTCTTCTGGAGGTACTGAGTTCAAATCCCAGCAACCACAGGGTGGCTCACAACCACCTGTAATGATATTTGATGCCCTCTTCTGGTGTGTCTGAAGACAGCTTCAGTGTACTTCTATATAATAAATAAATAAGTCTTTAAGAAAAATTCTACACAAGAATAGTGTCAGGGAATCCTCACTGAAGGTTTATATCAGCATGATGCAAGCAAGACTCATTCTAGGCACAAGGCTAGGGGTAAAACTGGTCTCAATACTTAGGAAGGAAAGTGGCCAGCCCTGGTGTTTGGATGGGACTTCACCAGGTAGAGTGAAGCAGGAGCTAAGATCGCTAAGATCTAACACTAATTGCGTCTTTGTTCATCACCTGTGCTCATCTCCACTGCAGTGTATGATTTTTATTTTTTTATTTTATTTTTTTGGTTATTTTATTTATTTAAATTTCGAATATGATCCCCCTTCCCAGTTTTCCTACACTCCCATCCCCTCCCACTCCATACTGCCTCTATGAGGGTGCTCCTCCATCCACCTGCCTACCCATTTCCACTCAGCACCCTAGCATTCCCCTACATTGGGAGCATCTACAAAAGCAAGGGGCTCCCCTTCCAGTGATGCCCAATAAGGCCATCCTCTGCTATATATCTAGCTGGAGCCATGTGTTCCCCCCATATGTACTCTTTGGTTGGTGGTTTAGTCCCTGGGAGATTTGGGGGTTTTGTTCACTGATATTGCTGTTCTTCCTGTGGGGTTGCAAACCCCTTCAGCTCCTTCAGTCCTTGACCTGTCTCCTCCATTGGGGACCCTGCTCTCAGTCCGATGGTTGGCTGTGAGCATCCACATCTGAAGAGCCTCTCAGGAGACAGCTTTATGAGGCTCAGGTCACCATGCACTTCTTGGCATCAGCAATAGTGTCTGGGATTGGTGTCGGCAGATGGGATGGCTCCCTAAGTGGGGCAGTCTCTGGTTGTCCTTTCCTTCAGTCTGTGCTCCACTCTTTGTTCCTGCATTTCCTTTTGACAGAGGAATTCTGGATTAATATGTTTGAGGTGGGTGGTGTAATGTGGGGCAAGCAAGCACAGATAAGCAATAACCCTAAACTCGCACTTACTTTTTTTCTATTTGACATAAAAAATGGCCTATTTGTAGGGTACAATGTGGTACTTCAAAAATTATATACCAACTTTTTAAAAATACAGTTACACCATCCAAAGAGTACACAAGGATGGACCCATAGCTCCAGCTGCGTATGTAGCAGAGGATGGGCCTTGTCAGGCATCAGTGGGAAGAGAGGCCCTTGGTCCTGTTAAGGCTTAATGCCCCAGTGCAGCAGAATGTGAGGGCAGGGAGGCAGGAGGAAGCGGGTGGGTGGGTGGGGGAGCACTTTCATAAAAGCAGGGGGAGAGAGGGGATAGTGGGTTTCTGGAGGGAAAGGGGATAGCATTTGAACCAATGGCTTATGCTCTAAGATCAAAAATCGACAAATGGGACTTAATAAAATTGCAGCAGGTGGAGGGGAAGGGATGGGAGAGAGGGGAAAGGGGATAACAGTTGAAATGTAAATACATAAAATATCCAATAAAAAAGAAATGTAAATTAAAAATATCCAATAAAAAGCACACAGTTACTTTCCTGAAATTGTGGCAAGTATCTTTAAAGAATGATGTTTAAGTAACCAAACATTGGAAATGACTTAAATATTCAAATGCTGTGGTCAGTTTGAAATTTGTATAATCACTCACTGACAGCATCTGTGTTAAATTGTTTATTGATAAATATTCCTTAGGAGGTATCACAGTTTACTTCAGTTGTCAGCTTGACACAAATCTAGAGTCACTTGAGAAGAGGGAACCTGACCTGAGGAGTTTCTCCCAACCAATTGTCTTGTGGACACATCTGTGAGGCATTTTCTTCATTGATAATTGACATAAGAAGGCCCAGTCCACTGTAGCCAGTGCCACTCTGGGCAGGTGGCCCTGTCTTGAATAAGAAAGGAGCTGAACTTAAGCCTGGGAGTAAAATGGACAACACTTCTCCCCTAGGGTCTGCTTCCAGCTCCTGGCTTGGGTCCCTGCTGTGGCTTCCCTCTGTGAGGAGCCCCATAGGTTAAAATAAATTCCTTTCTTCCCCAAGTTGCTGTTGGTCATTTTGCTTATCACTGCAGCAGAAATAAAACTAGAGCATTAAATTAAATTAAAAAGAAAAGGGATAAATAATCACAATAAGACAATTTCATTACTTAGGAAGAAAACGGTTTAAAAAGCATGACCCAGGATACCACCTTTGGTTTTTGTTAGATGAATAGAGTTCTTCCCAACTTCCTTTTTTCCTCCCTTCCTTCTTTATTTCTTTTTTTCTTTCCCAGTTTGGGTTGTTTTCTTTTTGTAGCATTATTATTTACTCTCCCTAAATCTCATGAATTTTTAAATTTTAAATCTCACTGTATTTTTACCCAGAGTGTCCTCCACTCCCCCCAAATCCCAGCATGTTCCCCTTTCTATGTCAAGCCCTTTATTTCAAAGAAATGCCTAGACCAGTGTGTGTTGCCAGTATGCAAATGTGTCAGGCTGTCACAGGAGCATTGACAGCCTAGCGATGACCACAGCTAAAAAGAAACCAGTCTCTTCCCTCTTTCAACAGTCATAATTTAAAAAAAAAAAATCATAGATAATAAATGCTTCTTGGAAGCACCAAGATTCAAGAAAGGATTCCACTGGACATTGTATGATTCAAGAAATCCTACGAAGTGGGGCTGTGCTCTGGTATGGGCTGTCGGAGAGAGGAGCATTGCTGAGACTTCTGTCGTAGAAGTTGTAGTCCCAATTACACCCAACAGTCTAGAACATTCTTCCGTGCTACATAAACCATGGTCGGAGCGGCAAGACAAAAATAATAGGAGTAGTTTTGCTCCGGGAAATCCCACTCACTTTACAGTGAATAAATTTCCTTTTATAAGCTTGAAGTACATTAGGCTTTGAGCACTTTTTTCCTTCCATTTAAATCTACATTAATATTTGGCTCTGTGCTCATGGGGAAATAATTCAGAACCAAAGGTACAATTTTTCTTCCAGAGTGCTAAAATCAATTTTCTCCTCTGGCTTATAATAAATGGTAAGTTATATTCCCAGCAGCCAAAATTCCTCCAATTATGGGTATACATGTCTAGGATCCAGAGAAAAGCATGTATGACTTCCCTTCTAATGTCTTAGAATTCCAATCCTGAAAAAGAAAGAGCAAAATACTCCTAAAAGCAGAGAGTATAGTCAGAGCTCTAAGCTTATAAACCTATTGCTTATATTTTGGAAGTGTTTTTCTTAAGTTTCTTTTAAGGTCCCTTTTCAAAGCTTTGCTAGAAAGAAAATTTACATTATACTTCTCATTTAACTTTATAGTCATATTCTCAGAATACATCAGATTAATCATTAGTGTCCCATGGTTTTCTAAATCCAAATGAACTTCAAATGACCAAATTGCAAATATATGAAACTGCATTCTCCTGTGCCACAAATCCATTGTGCGTGTAACATACACACACACACACACACATACACACACACATACACACACATACACACACATACACACACACATACACACACATACACACACATATACAAACACACACATACACACACATACACACACACATACACATACATACAAACACACACATACACACACATACACACACATACACACACACATACACACACATACACACACATACAAACACACACATACACACACACATACACACACACATACACACACACATACACACACATACACACACATACACATACATACAAACACACACATACACACACACATACACACACACATACACACACACATACACACACATACACACACACATACACACACATACACACACATATACAAACACACACATACACATACATACAAACACACACATACACACATACACACACACATACACACACACATACACACACACACATACACATACACACACATACACACACACCTTTTAAAGAATATAAAGCATCATCATGTGAACACAGATATACATATGAAAGACATCAAGGTATGGTTCAACTCATAGAAATTTAATTTGAATCATAGTTTTCATTTACATATGTCTGATCTTCCTGGGCTTCATTATCTCTGTAATTAAACCTAAGATCATTTCCTCTGAGTAAAAAATGGAAAGAATCTATGAAAGCTCTGCCATCATCACTCCAAATAAATTCTTAATAAATGTCAGATAGGAGCTTGTTTATTGTTTAATCAACACACTGTGAACTCTTGTGAACTCCCAATCTTTTAGCACCAATCCTAACTGCCAGCAGCCAACAGACATTGGTTGAATGAATCACTGAAACAGTATAGTTTTCTGCTTGGGTTGAGGTGTTCCTAATCTTTTATGAGTTTACGATAATACAATTTATCCTATCCCTCAATTTCTTATATTAACATCCCTAAAACATTTCATAACCGATATTCCTTATTTTGGTTATTTTATCTCCCAGATGGTCTACAATGTTAACATTAAGCAGTTGTTCCTTATTGAGCCAACTTAATTCTAATGTAGAGATCCCTTCACAGCATCTTGAGTTTCCAAAAGATTGCATAGTAGCATTTGAGAGATCACTTTATTGTCTAGACCAACCAAGAATTTATCATATTCTACAACTTTTGGCATTTACCAGATGGATACTGTCTCCCGATATGGCTGAGTAACATTTCAGACTGGCTGTGTGTACTAGGAAAGCATTTTACAGAAGCATTCCATGCACTGCCTTCTGCAGTTCTTCCATCAGATTTTCTACATTCTAGGTCCTCGCCTCTTCCATCAGATTTTCTACATTCTAGGTCCTCGCCTCTTCCATCAGATTTTCTACATTCTAGGTCCTTGCCTCTTCCCTCAGATTTTCTACATTCTAGGTCCTCTAGTAACCCTATGCTCATCCATTTCCCATCGAAATCCCTCCAGAGACCTCTCTTTCCCCACAGCCTTGGAGTTCCAATGCCTGTCCAGCTCTTATTTGGATGCTGGGGATCCAAAGTCAGGTCCTTATGCTAACTCAGTGAACAGTTGACAGGCAGCTAGCTCCTAAGTCTGAAGGCCACTTCTCTAATGCATCTGCTTTCTGATGTGATACCAGAAATAGAGCCCAGGGTCCCATGCAGGCTAGACAGCCTCTACCACTGTGTCGTATCTCCAGCCAGTGCATTGTCTCACTCCATGTCCCATTTCAAGGGGAATGGGAAATACCCTCCCACCATCCGTGCAAAGAGGATCCAGAAATAGCTCATCAAAAGGTTCATGCCTGAGACAATTTTCTCCCATCTCCTTTCTGTCCTAAGTGTGAGATGATTTAAAATCTTGAAGCTATGCTAATGAAATTATCCTTGAGCGTTAAAAACAAAAACATACACACACACACACCACACACACACACACACACACACACACACAAAAACAAGTTTACTTATTTTATCAGCCACATATACTTTTGATGAGAACACTGAAATGCAGTAGTTAAGCTAATGATAAATAAAGTTCCTATCTTTTAATATGCTTTTCAAATGTAGATTGTTCACACTTCAGTTAACTCTGATCCTTAAGAAATACAGGAGCTGTTTGAGACGTGCCAACCTTGTAGAAAGAACATGAAACTTCTAAGACAAATCACAGGTCTGTCTCTTACTTCCATTTTTTTTTCCCCTACACGACTACAGATCAGCTTCTCCTTGCATGCCGCTCCTCAGAAATTTGTGCCTCGAGGTAATCTGCCTAGTGACTGTTTAATCTTGTCCTAATGTGGGCAGCCCACCACTAAAGGAATAAAGAGGCCGTGCTGCACAGACAGGGCATTCTGAATGCTAATAGCATCATTAGGGGCCTCTGTGACCTGAAGCGAATCATTTAATTGCTAGCTGTCTTTCTTTTCTGATCTTCAACAATAATATTAATATATTCCCCCAGTTCCTTGCAAGGCATAATATCCAGAGTTGATTGCATAGGCATTTTCAGGATATGGGACACGGTAGAGGCATTTAACGTTGTCTAAGTTCCCTCTATTGCCTTTAGTTCCACTCCTATCTACGTAAAGAGAGAACCTTGTGAATTGGTGACCGTTACTTAGTACAGAAATGACTGTTCCTAAAACACCCCAGCCAGCTAGAGTCAACCACTCCTGATTGTATTCAAGTAGCCGCTTGATAAACTAACATTTGCTCATTCTTTATGCATTTTTTCAAGTTTCTATTCTGCTAACATAGCCGACGAGATAAAATAGTGACTAGTCCTTTTGTGCTTAGTATCACATCTCTTGGGAAGTGTTAGACTGAGTGAGGAATTGGCTATTAATTCACTTTAAACTTAGTGTTTATTTGCCCTTAATGGTATACTTAATCATATATTTATTTAGCATCTAAGTGGTTAAAAGTTAACAAGAGAGCTCAGCAGCAGGTTAAGGTACTTGCTTGCACATACCTGATTACCCAAGTTTGATTCCTAGAACACATGGAGGAGGCAGAAAAATGACTCCCGAGAGTTGTCCTCTGACCTCTGCACAAGTACCATGGCTGTGTGCCCACACTCAGACCATACTCACAGAATAATAAATACAAATTAAAATTTAATGAAACAAAAGAGCTTTGACATTACATGTCATCTTATTTGAGCCTTCCTGTGACTTTAGAGGAAAACCAATAATTTAGGAGACTGGAACAAAAGAGTTCATTTGTGTTCTCCAGAGCTATCTTACTAAGGTGTGACAAAATCATACTCGTCTTTTCTGGTCTTATGTGAAGTAATATTTTATTCTGCTATTCTGGACTCCCTCTGTGCTTTTCAATAGAACTGGGTGACACCCGGGTGTAAATCGTGTGAGGTAAGAACAAGCCACAGTAGCAGAGGAGAGATGGATAGAAAATACAATTATAAAGGAACTCTCATGTGAGGCCAATTTCAAAATTGTTTTGTTTAGAACTAGGAAAAGTGGTTCCTTCGAGATTAATTTAAGTGTTCTGATCATTAAAATCATTTCTGTAAATCAATTATTCTCCACAAACCATTTGGGATAGGTACCTTTAATTACCAGTTAAATAATGACTTGATATTTGGACAATGATATTAACCAACCATTCGACACCATCCGCCCTTTCCCAAAAACAGTGGGAACAAGAAAGGATGGTTTGCATCCAATCATTTTACATCCGATGCCATCTTCTGTAGAGAATTTTTCACCCAACAGATGGATCAGGAGAACAAATAAGTAAATAGGTCCTTATGATACAGAAAATGCTAAAATGGAAAGAAAAAAGAAAGAGAGAGAGAGAGGGAGGGATGGAGGGAGGGAGGAAGGAAAGAAAAAAAGAAAAAAGAAAGAAAGAAAGAGTGAGTACCAAAGTCAGAATGAAAGGCATTCATTAAGGTGAAACAAACCACTACTTAAAATTAAGAAAAAGGTAGTTAAGTCAGAAGGGGAAATGGAATACTAGCAATTAAGATGCTACCCCAGTAGTTCTGAATATTGAATAAGTGGGGGGGGGAAGAGAGTTGGGAAGCCAAGGTGGTGAGCAAA